>NW_026974908.1:300000-400119 GCF_030014295.1 Loxodonta africana | reverse complement strand
ACAGAAGAATATAGAATGTAGAATATAGAATACAGAAAATTATAGAATATGGAAAAAGAACATTGAATACAGAACACAGGACGGAATCTAGAATATAGAAAATATAGAATATAGAAGATAATAAAATGTAGAATACAAAATATAGAATATAAATAAAGCATAAAGAACACAGAATATAGAAGAATATAGATTATAGAATATAGAAGATAATGGAATAAGAATATAGAATGTAAAACAAAATATACACTATAGAAGAATATAGAAAAATGTAGAATATAGAAGGAAGAATGTAGACTGTGGAATATAGAATACAGAAAAATATATAGAATATGGAAGAATATGGAAGAACAGAATAAAGAATTTAGAATGTAGAATACAGAATATAGAGCATAGAATATGGAAGAATTTAAAATATACAATGTAGAATATGGAATATGAAATATAGAATATAGAAGAATATTGTATGTAGAAAAATATAGAATATAGAACATTGAATATAGAATGCAGAGTATGGAATATAGAATATACAAAAATATAGAATATAGAAGAACATAGATTATAGAAAATAGAGAATTTGAAATATAGAATATGGAACATAGAACACTGAAGATAGAATCCAGAATATAAAAGAACTTTGAAAATAGAATATAGTGTATTCTTCTATATTTTACATTCTACATTCCATAATTTTCTGTATTTTATAATCTGTATTCTATTCTATAGTCTTTATTCTACATTTTATATTGTGTATTCTACATTCTACTTTCTATATTCTAAATTCTGTATTATATGCTCTTGTATAATCTATATTCTGTATTGTATAGTCTACTGTGTATATTCTTCTATAATGTATATTGTATATTCTTCTGTATTCTATATTCTAATTCTAAACATCCCCACATAACCCTGCTCACCTGGAACCATTGATGAGAGTTTCCAGACAACTCATCTGGGGACCAACAACCCAGATACCCCAAACCCAACCACCCTGCTATCAGCAGAGCACACAGCACCCAACCCCAAAACTAGGAAGATCACCCACTGCACCCACAGCCAGGGTCCAGCTGGACAGACAAACACACCACCTCAACAGAAACACCACCTATATCCTCAACAGCCCCACGAGAGACCCACACTCACACATGCAGTCATTCCTCCACCAACCCTGAGAAAGGTAGTGAGAGCATCAAAATGGCAAAATTAGAGACCAGAGCAAAACACAGGCCCAGCCTACTTGGATATATCAAAACAAAACAAAATTTCAGGGTTCAACAAACACACAGTAAATAAATAGATATAATAATTTCTTGATGCTTCGGAAACAACAGACAATATCAAATCACAAAAAGAAGCAGGACAAGATGGAGTCAGCAAGTGACTGAAATAAAGAACAAAAAAACTGCCGGGGGTAAGAAACAGCCTGTGAAAACACAGGCAAAACCAAGAAAAATATAGACAAAATCGAGGAAGGCACTGACAAAATGAAAGAAAGCAACAAACAAACAAAAAACCCATTGTTGTCAAGTTGTTTACAACTCATAAAAGCGATAAAGAATGCAGGAAAACAATATAAAAACGAAACAACTAGAAACCATACAAAAACATCAACTAGAAAGCCAAAAGATTAAGAATAAAATTTCAGAAACAGACAACTCAAAAGAAGGATATAGGACCAGAATTGAAATGATGGAAGACAGATTAGTGAAATTAAAGAAAAGTCCCTTGATACCAATTTGTTTGAGGAAAAATCAGAAAAAAGAATGAAGAAATCCTAATAATTATGTGGGACACTATCAAGAGGAAAAACTTGCATATGATAAGAGATCCAATGGATGGGGCTGGGTGCAATGCAAAACACAGAGACAATTGTCAAAGTAATCCTGGCAGAAAACTTCGCTATCTATCATCATGAAAGACAAGAAGATACCCATCCAAGAAGCGCAATGAACCCCACACAGGATACAGCCCAAAGAAAGTCACCAAGACTTGTAAACAAATGTGCAAATAAAAAGGACCAAAGACAAAGAATCCTGAGATCAGCTAAGGAAAAATAAAGTCACCTATCTAAAAAGGGGAACCAATAAAACTAATCTCCAACTATGTAGCTAAAACCACGTAGGCAAGAAGACAGTGGGAAGACCTATATAAAAGGTTGAAGGCAAAAAAAAAAAAACAAAAAAAACCCAGTCAGCAGTTCTATATTCAGTAAAACTGTCTCTCATATACAATGGCAACATTAGAATATTTCCAGATACGCAGAAATTAAGGGAATTTGTAAAAACCAGACCAAACTTACAAGAAATATTAAAGAGAGTCCTTCGAATAGAGAACCAAAAACATTAAACAATAATCTGATATTTGGACGCAGGACAGACCACCCAGATACCAACCAAAATAAAGAATTTTAAAAATAAAACAAAGCTAAAAGGCTAAAAACAGGGAACCAAAGACATCAATATGTAAATGATGACACCAAATCAAAAAAGAGGGAATAAATGGTGTAGTTATAGAACTTTCATATGGAGAGGAAGCCAAAGCGATATCAATAAATAAAAGACTGTTTTAAACTTAGGAAGATAACGGTAAATTTCAAGGTAATGACATAGAGGCGGTCTGGTGGTGCATTGGTTAAGTGCTCGGCTGCTAACCAAAATGTCATTGCACTGAAAGTCTTAACTAAAGAAATCTAGAAAGAGAAAGAAATAAAGGACATCCAAATTGGAAGGAAGAAGCAAAATTTTCCTTATACACAGATGAAATGAACTTATACATAGAAAACTCCAAGGATTCCACAAAAAAACTACTGGAACTAATAGAAGGAGTCAGCAAAGTAGCAGAGTACAATATCAACATATAAAAAATCAGTTGGATTCCTCTACATCAACAAAGAGAACTTCAAAAAGTAAATCACAAAAAGAATGCCATTTATAATAGCCCCCCAAATGATAAAATACTTGGGAATAAATCTAACCAGGGATATAAAAGACCTATACAAAGAAAACTACAAAATGCTACTGCAAGAAACCAAGAGACCTATATAATTGGAAGAAAAAAAAATGCTCACGGATAGGAAGACTCAACACCATAAAAATGTCAATACTACCTGAAGTGATCTACAAATATAATGCAAGACCGATCCAAATTGCAACAGCATTCTTTAATGAGATGGAAACACTAATCACCAACCCAATGTGAAAAGGAAAGAGGCCTTGGATAAGTTAAGTGCTACTAAAGAAGAACAAGGTAGAAAGAAGGCCTCGCACTACTGAATCTCAGAACCTACTATACAGGCATGGCAATCAACACAGACTGGTATTTGTACAATGACAAACAGACCGATGGAACAGAATTTAGAACACAGATGTAAATCCATCCAGCTATGGGCCGCTGATTTTTGATGAAGGACCAAATTTTGTTAAATTGGGAAAAGACAGTCTCTAACAAATGGCACTGGCAAAACTGAATGTCCGTCTGTAGAAAAAATGAATCAGGACCCATACTTCACATCATAAACAAAAACTAACTCAAAATGGATCAAAGACCTAAATATAAAACCTAAAAAAAATAGGATTTCATTTTACTTGTTTCAGCAATCAACATCCATGGAAGCAGCAGTGGGCAAATCTGCTACAAAAGACCTCCTTAAAGTGTTAAAAAGCAAGGATGTCACCTTGAAGACTAAGGTGCCCCTGACCCAAGCAATGAAAGCTGGATGATGAGTAAGGAAGACTGAAGAAAAATTGGCATCTGTTGGTGAAGAATATTGAATATATCATGATGTGCCAAAATAAGGAACAAATCTGCCTTGGAAGAAGTACAGCCAGAATGCTCCTTAGAAGCAAGGATGGTGAGACTTCATCTCATATACTTTGGGCATGTTGTCAGGAAGGATCAGTCTCTGGAGAAGGACATCATCCTTGGGAAAGAATAGGGTCAGTGAAAAAGAGGAAGGCCCTCAACAAGATGGACTGACATGGTGGCTGCAACAATGGGCTCACGTATAGCAATGATCGTGAGGATGGCACAGGATCGGGCAGAGTTTCCTTTTGTTGTGCATAGGGTGGCTATGAGTCAGAAATGACTCGAGGGCACCTAGCAAAAATAACAACAATAAGGAGATAGAAATTATAACAAAGTACCGAATACAAATTAACATTAATCTTTCTCAAACTCTTGCAAAAGAAAATAGTAGGGAACACTTTGTAACTGATTCTATGATGACATAATCACCCTGATACCAAAGCCAAAAAAACCCACAATATCCCTTATGAATATGAATGCAAATCTCCAACAGAGTACTAACAAACCAAATCCAGCAGCAAAATACTAGCAAACCAAACATAGCAGCATACTGAAAAGACTATAAACCACGTCCCAGTGGAACTTATCCCACAAATGCAAGAGTTGTTAGGCATAAATATCAATTAATTAAGAAAATGAAGGAAAAATGAATTGGTTAATGAATGCAGAAACATCATTTGACAAAATCCAAGACCCTTTCATAATAAAATCACTCAACAAACTAGAAATGTAAGGAAACTACATGTATCTGATTAAGGACACTTATGAAACACCCACAGCTAACATCACACGCACTGGTGAAAGACTATAAGTTTTCCCCTAACATCAGGAACAAGACAAGGATGCCTGATTTCATAACTCTTATTCCACATTTTTCTGGAAATACTAGACAGAAAAGTTAGGCTAAAATTTTTTTTTAAAGGCATTTGAATTTGGAAAGAAGTAAAATTTTTCCTATTCAAGATGACAAGATCTTATACATAGAATATCCTAAGGAATTCTCTCTCTTTCTCTCTCTCACATACACACAGCCACAAATATACAATACAAATAAAAAACAAAAAGAAACTATTAGATTTAATATACAAAGTCAACAGAATGGCAGGATATCAGATCAACACACAAAAATACAGTTCTGGAAAGCCAAACTTGTTATTATTTATCTGTTTATTTATCCATCTATTTATTGATTTATTGATATAGCTATCTATCTACTTATTCATCTATTCATTCATTCATGTCTGTCTTTCTGTATGCCTGTCCATCCGTCCGTCCGTCCATCCATCCATCCATTCATGTGTTCATTCATTTATTTCTCTCTCTCTCTCTCTATTTGTTTACTTATTACCCTTTTGAGCTTCACATTTGTTCAACACCAAACTTCAAATTGACCTGGATTTTAAGGCAAAAAAGATGTCAATGACTTCTTAATTATGCCTATGGGAAAAACTGATTCACTTGATTAGTTTTCTTCATGACACGTTTGCTTTAAATCTACTTTAAATTACTTCTCATTCAGCTTGATCCAAAAAAAATTGGATGATCTTTTTTTTTCTTTTTTTTCCTTATTTGTATGAATTTAAAGAGCTTAAATTTGGAGGAAAAGAGATTTAATGATTCTCTCTTGGTTCACTATTTGGGCCCAAGCACCCATGTGTATAGACTCGGTGCTTCTCAGGTGGTGGCAAAAACATTCATTTGCCCTGTGTTGGCTATTAGGTAGGAAGGCTGCCCCTGGCTGGAAGGAGGTCAGCCCTCAACAGTGATCATGTCGTTGGGAGAGTCTTTGAACCTGAGCAGAGAGAGTGACTGTATTTATAAAGTTTATTTAAGTAATTCTTAGTGCAGAGAGTTTGTTCTATTTTTGTTTGTTGAGTTTTTAGTAGAACCATGTAACACGGGGGTGTAGAAAGCTGTTAAAAGGATTTGTGTCTGTGTTTGAGCAAAGCAATGCAGGTGATGCTTCCATCCCTGAATCTTAGTTTATGTAAAATAATAATCAAAAAAGCAGTAAAAACAGCAGCATCAATAATAATCATCATTAAAGCTGTTTGTTGAGTGTTTGCAGCATGCTGGACAATGTTGTAAGTTGTTTGCATGTGTTAACTAACTTACTTTTTAATAAACAAATATTAGTGGTAGATGCTATTACCAGTAACACTTGAAAGTTAATAATTAATACCTGAATCAAGAGAGCAAATACCTTCTTACGTGTCCAGGCCCCTTCCAAGATCATATTGATTTTGTATTTGCATTTTTGTTTTCTGGTTCTAAAATCAAGTGCCAAAAACTGCACAAGTTTCACATTATTCAAAATTTACAAATGTCACCTTGATATTCTAGGTCTATTTCCACCAGTGAACAAAAGTGAGGCAAGTGTTGACCGTTCATAGGACTCAATTCTTCAGTTAAACTCCGAGATTTGGTTTCCAGAATGCTTATGTTTTATCCTATGACTGACTCAATGATTGTTTGACGACTGGAGTTTCTTTGTAAGGAGTTTTAGAGAATAATGAGATAAAATATTTCAAATTAAGAAGTAATTATGTTATAAATTATAATTGAGGAAAAATGAAGATAAGAACTTACTGATGTGACTTACATCTCTGTCTGTGTGTGATAGAGTTAACCTATGTATTTTCTCTCTAAACTCTGACCTACATCACCTTTCTTCTTAAGTTATTGCACATTTCTGTTTCCTACTTGAGCACAGCAGCTGTCTTACGTCATCCCATGGAATTAGGTAAGAGAATTGACTGGTTAAAATCCCACTTCACTTTAATTTTTCCAGATTAAATATATCTCATTCAAATAGAACAAATGTAAGTGGGCATCATGCCAAAATCTAAATTCCTGTCTATGAACTTGGAGACATTTAAACCTTAGGGGCTGAAACATTTATATTGGATCTGTGGACTTCCAGAAAGCTGAGTCTCTTACTTCTATGGTCAAGCCAACTTGTTTATTTTGAGAATAAAATTATTGCAGTATTTAACATAATATCTCCTACATTATATAATTCTCAGTATTGCATGCATATTTTGTACAGAAAAAAATCAAATTAAATATTAGTTCGTTACTAATTACGTGGAGTCTAAATCTACACGCATATTTTAAAGGTAAAATAGAGTTAACTGGTTTTTCTTTTTTTAACATTCAGTTAAGATTCATTATTTGATTTGTTTTTCACTCGAACAAATATATTTTGAGCCTTGACCCTTTGTTCTTTTTTTTTTTCTCCCAGGAGTATAGATACTAAGGCCTCATAAAATATCACCTACAATTTCTACAATGTGCTTAATTGTGGGCTAGAGACCTAGTTCCCCCAGAAGGCCTCTGAGAAACAAAATATGAATTCCACCATGATTAGGCAGTCAGCCCATTTCTATCAAGAGGTTGAAAGCCTCATATAAGGATGAGAAAATGAGTTTGAACATTTCTTTTTTTATTAAAATTTTTCATGGTAAATGATTGAAGGCTTATTGTCTGAGGCAAAAAAAAACACAAAGGCAATCTTGCATACTCGTAGTGTGGTAACAGTTCCTGAAATGTGTTTCAGATTAGAGGTTTCTACAGTTTTGGGTTCCTTTTCAAATCTATTTCTCTGCCACCCCGTAGAGGTGCCAAATAAAGTGGCTTGATTATTCATAATATATGCAGTTTGTCTCTGTGACTCTTTGATATATATAACCAACAAACAATATAATTTAACTTAAAACTTTGTGAAAGACGGACTTGCTGTGAGTATGTAACACTATCCCCAAGTGGGGTGACAGGGAAATCTGTTTAATTTTGCAGACCCCTTCCCCAGCTTCTGACCTAATGTTTTATTTCAAATAAAATTTCCTGGGAAAATGAAACATATCTCTATATGAGACACTATATATCTCAACTGAAATAAGTTTTAAAATTAACTACTTTATATCTGGGAAAGAATGTGGATGTCTACACATCTAATGAAGAAGAATGTGCTTTTCAATGCAGTAGCTTGTTCTTCAGTTTTAAAAACATGACCCGCTGGACGTGAGCAGTCTCCTTCATAACAAGAACCATTCAAATCTCAAATAGCTGTTTTAGGCCCCTAATTAGTCTGAATTTAACCTAAAATATTACAATACCTTGGAGACTTTACTACAATTCATATCAAAAAGATCAATATACAGCTAATCTCAGGGACACTATTTAAAGGAATGTGTTTTATTTGATAAATTATGTAGAATGGATTGTATTTTTTTTTTTTTTTGCACATTCATTTCCTTGATTTGCTTGATATCTGGGCTGCCCAAATTATTCAGATTACATTTGAACGATTTCTGCAAAAATGAATATCAAGGTAAGTTATGTGAGATTGATTTGACCATACATTGAACTGAAATTTTCTTGGGGCAGCAATCACAAAGGAGCAAGGTGAGAGACATTTCTTGGTAAGGTGAGATAAGGGTTAGGGTTTGAAGGTCCAATGCAACCCCTACTGGGCAGCAAGGCCCTGCAGCTATCACTCATAGTCTTGATTGGGGTAGTAAAAACATTTCTTTCTTATTTTTGCCTTACCACTTTGCATTATGCTTAGGACATAGTCATGTTCAGGAATATTATTAGAAACGTGAAAGGTTGTAAACTATGTAAAGTATTTCAAGCAATACAAACACCTGTTGAGAAACTTATGCAGTGGTATTAAAATATTTTGTAAATTGTTTTATTTTTAGTGAAATATATATGCTTATATGCATATGTATATATGTGTGTATATAATGTGTAACTGTCTAGTTTTCATAACCGATTTTGAATACATGCACATTATCTCAACAAGTTGATGTTTTTAGTTCCTTTCTCCATTTTCATCATGTGCCCTTCATTTCAAATTTCTCCTGTATGTTTAGTGTATTTCTATAAATTACACAAGAAAAATTCCTAATATGAATCTGTTAGTTAAAAAAAAAAGCGGCTTCCATCAAGTCTATTCTGACTCAAAGCCACCCTGTAGGACAGAGCAGAACTGCCCAGTATGGTTTCCAAGGAGCCGCTGGTGGAATCGAGCTGCAAACCTTTTGGTAAGCGGCCCTAACTCAACGACTGCGACAGGTATGAAAATAATCAAAGGTCGTGAGAAATGATTAGCAAGTTTTGAAAAGATCTACCGTGTTTTACCAAAACTATGCTACTGCATATCTGATAACGTTGCTCACAACATTTTTGGCCTAATAATTTAATAAAGTTGTTTTGTTTAACTAGGTTTTAATATTTTTGGATTATTTCTTTATTTTAAGCCTTCTATTTCATTTTCGATGTATCACTTATTTGTATATTTTTTTCTGCTTAGTCGGCTCTTTTCATTTTTATTATTAATTTTTGGTAAATTGGATTTTATTTGTGATATTAAAATTTTTTATTTGTTCTAAGAATTCAATTTGGGTTCTTGTTTAGATTTATAATACTTTACATGAAATTTTTGGGGGTAAAAACTACAAAATCAAAATAACGACCCCCACCTGGTGAAATGAGCATTCCAATAGATTGGAAATTGTTGCCAGTGTTCCCGTTTTCTTTTTTTTAAATAAATTTTTCCTTCCATATATATGTTTATATTACTTTGTCATTCAAAAATTTATACACAATTTTTTTCATGGCATTGGCTGCAATCCCTATTGTGTCAGCACTCTCTCCCTTTCCACCCCACATTCCCACATTCCATTTGTCCAGTTTTCCTGTCCCTTCCTGCCTTCTCTTCTCTGTTTTTTGGCAGGTGTAGCCCATTTGATGTCATATACTGTTCGTTTTATAGGCCTGTCTTACTTTGGCTGAAACGTAAACTTCGGGGGTGGCTTCAGTTCTGAGTTAGAAGGATCTCCAGGGGCCATAGTCTCCAGGGTTCTGCTCTGACTGGGATTACAACAGAGAGTCCTGGACAGAGTGGGAGAAAATGTAGAACAGACGATCAAATTCACAAAAAGAACAGACTTCCCTACATATTTTATTGAAGGAGCCCTGGCTGTACAGTGGTTAAGCACTGGGTTTTAACCCAAAGGTCAGGGGTTGGAACCTACCAGGAACTTCAAGGGAGAAAGATGTGGCAGCCTGTTTCTATAAAGATTAACCCACTGCCATCCAGTAGATTCCAACTCATAGTGACCATATAGGACAAAGTAGGTTTCAAAGGCAGTAAATCTTTACAGGAGCAGACTGCCACATCTTTCTCCCTCAAAGCACCTAGTAGGATCACACCACCAACTCTTCTGTTATCAGCCAAACACATAACCACAGCACAAACAGGGCTCCTTCTGTACCGATTGTAGCTTTAGAAATCCTATGGTGCAGTTCTGCTCTGCCCAAGGGATCACTATAAATTGGAATTGACTCCAAGGCAATGGGCAGAGTATATAATTTATTGATGATATATAATAACTTCTATAAAGCCACTGCCATGGAGTCAATTGCAACTCATAGTGACCTTATAGGACAGAGTAGAACTGCCCCACAGGGTTTCCAAGGCTGTAAATCTTTACAGGAGCAGACTGGCACATCTTTCTCCTCCTGTTCAGCAGCTGGTGGGTTCCAACTACCGCCTGCCTTTCAGTTACCAGCTCAGTGCTAAAATCACTACACCAGAATCAAGACTCCTTATAACTTCTACAGCTATTGTATTCTTACTTTCCTGTTTTTCTATCACGCCCAATTATCATGCTATTTTATCACGTTTATATCCATAAAATTTTACATGTTGTATTTCCTCCTCTTCATTCTCTTATCGACATTTTTTTTTTTAACTTGATCATTTTCTTTCAGATTTTTATTAAAAAATTGCTTCATGGTCTGAAATATATAACCTATCTTGAAATCTAGATTGTATTTACATCAATTGGTTTACAGTGAACTAGCTTGCAATGACATTTATTTTGTCCTTTCAGTTACGTGTGTTTGCATTTGATATTTTTAAAACATAAACCGTTTTTTCGATAACCATATTTAAATAATATTTTATTGTCATTGAGTATTGTTATTACTAAGGTGAAAAATTTTAAGAATATTAAAAATATAATGTATTAGAACGTTACTAACTGTAAATTATAATTTATACAATTTATCGAACACTTTTAGCAAGTTAAGTGTTTTTCATTTATTAGGTTCTCAAAAACAGTAAAGCTTTTAAATAGAAAAAAATTTTTTCTTTTTTGGGTTGTTATTTTTATTTGTCATATTCTATTTCATGGGTTAGAACATTCAAAAAAATAATGTTGTTAGAATAAGTCTTTGTTTTTTTCTGAATTATACAAACATCCATCATTATTTTATATCACTGTGTTTGCTGTTTTAGAGAAAAGCACTGTTCTTTGAGAAAGGCCTATAATGAAGAATGACGGTTCAATAGGATCAAAGCTTTTTAGAATATATGAAATGTGTGTAGTATCTTTCCTATATAACTTAGTGATATGATTATTTATAGTCAAATATGCCTCAGTTTATACCAACTTGGCTGACTATAGATAATGTTAAAAACCAAATTTCTACAAGATTAGGTTTGTATATGAACCCATAAGTTTAACTTGCAATTTATGAATGGGAAGTTTCAGACAAGAGCTTTCTAATTCATGAATAGCAACTACAGGTTATGAGTTCTTATACAAATTTAATTTTGTAAAAATTTTGTTTTTAACAGTTCTGGTGATGGGGATGGGATTAATGGAACGTTTTGAACCAGGTTAAACTCAGCAGGCAAGTTTTAATTGGTTAACTCACATTTTGGCTTCTGGGAAGTCAGGCATTTGCAGAAACTAGACTTAGGTTTGGTTTGCTGATGTGGGGCTTAGCCTAAGTGACTGCACCTTGGACCAAGTATAGTCAGGTCAACAATAAATAAAACTTTATGATAGATCATTGAATTCTATATGCTAGAATTGTATTTATATTTGCATGTATGTGTAATCAACAGTTGGTATTGTCAATTTTCTTATTTGTCACACTTTGTATTAAAGCTGACTAGTTTTTACTGAAAATAATTTTAATTTCTCAACTTTGTTGAGCAATATTTGTAATAACAATTATCTAAAACTTTCAAATTTTAATGGGGCATCAATACCTTTTGACTCCATATCTCAACTGAGGAGCAAGTAATAACATTTTACTAACTGACATTTCGTCCAAGTGCAGTTTAAATGTAAATTTCCCCTATTAATATAAAAGGACCAAGTCAAATTCAAAATGCCATTCTTGACATGTTCCTTGAGTTAAACTTAGATTAATAATTGCTAATATAACATTTTAATGTTTCTTTCTCCAGCCCTTCTTAAAGGTCTTGCATATTTGTTTTTTTGCCTGGGCAACAAATTTCCACATACAATTACAGACATTATAGAAATAACCACCAATTCATTTGTAAGAGTTGTAGTATTCCTGACATACAAATGGTAACATAACATTTATTACAACCTATAGCCAATATAATTTCAAAATTGAGAAATGGAGAAAGAAATGCTTTTTGTAAGAATATTATATCATATTTGAACATCACTGTCCTATTTAATTATTTAAATGAATGGAGTGAAAGATTTTTTTTTCTCATACCAAGTAAGCACATCTCCAATCTCTCATCTTGAAGATATTTAAAAGGGGAGAAAAAACTCATGTTGGCAAATCATCTAAATGTTTATTTCCAGATAATATTTTTATTCTGTAAGAAGTAAAAAAAAAAAAAATTATCATCTTTTTTTTTTTCAAATTGGCCATTGCTCAACAGACACAGATTCAGTGTATAGAAACGGGGAGAAATAGTCACCTAAAGTGATTCAAGGAAATTCTACTGCATTTAATAATCATTTTGTTTTCTTCTGAAGGACATTCAATGTTGTTTACATTGAATTTTCAGATATTGTCTGCTTTATTTTTATCTAAGCCGTGAAGACAGAAAATCAAACTTTTGGAGCAGAATTTATACTTCTTGGCTTTTTCCAATATGGCCAAATGAACACCGTCCTCTTTGTTACCATTGCGGGCCTCTTCTCAGTGAATTTGATGGGGAATATCATACTGATCCACCTCATCCGACTGGACACTCCGCTCCACACTCCCATGTACTTCCTCCTCAGTCAGCTCTCCTTCATTGACATGATGTACATCTCCACCATGGTACCCAAGATGGCAGCAAACTTCCTGTCAAATGATAAGACTGTTACTTCTTTAGACTGTAAGATTCAAACCTTTGTGGTTTTGACCCTTGGTGGAACTGAAGCTCTTCGTCTTGGTTTCATGTCTTATGATAGATATGTAGCGATCTGTCACCCTTTACATTATCCTGTGCTCATGAGCAAGACGATCTGTTTGTCCATGGTCACATGTGCATGGGCCAGTAGTTCTATCAATGCTTTAATACATACATTGCATGTATTTCAACTTCCATTCTGTACATCTCGGATCATTAACCACTTTTTCTGTGAAGTTCCATCTCTAATGCCTTTGGTGTGTCAGGACACCTCCCAGTATGAGTATACTGTCCTCTTTAGTGGCCTTGTCATTCTGTTACTACCATTCATAGCCATTCTGGCTTCCTATGCCCAGGTGCTTATTGTGGTGTACCAGATGAGCTCAGGTAAAGGGCAGACAAAAGCCATCTCCACGTGTTCCTCTCATCTGATTGTGGCAAGCCTATTCTATGGGGCTACTCTCTCCACCTATACAAGACCACACACCTTGCATTACCCTGAGGAAGATAAAGTGGTGGCGGTGTTTTACAGTATCATTACACCTCTTCTGAACCCATTTATCTACAGTCTGAGGAATAAGGAGGTCATGGGGGCTAGGAAAGGAGTTTTGGGAAAATAGACATTTGTACAGAAAATATGACTTTAGGAACCCTTATAGTTTGAGACTGAACAACATGATTTGATTAGCCTACTGTCTAGAGAGATGTAAGCTCAAAGAAATGTTTACAAAATAAATAATTAGACAAATGCCTTCATTTCTCCTCTTTTCAGAAATAACTAAATCATTACTATTGGAACTGGATTGATTTACAATGTATAAGCAAGAGAATGGTTGCCATTATCTATGTCGTTTATCTTCTAAAGCAGTAGATTTAGGACCCATAAACACAATACTCCTATGTCACAGCAAATATTTTTTCTTTTTTAATTTGCTGAAATAAAATGCATAGAAAATATAATTTATTTCAAAATGCATACTATCTAGATAATATATATGATGACCAAACTGTAGTATAGAGCAGATTTCATATATCCACTCATTCTTTCATTCATTGAACAAAAGTTTTAATGCTTTAACTTTGTATGTGACACAATTATAGGCACTGGTGATATGGGATTGAGCAATATAAAACTGACATAAATGTCTGCTCTCTTAAAGTTTACATTTCATTGTGAGGAGAAAGACAATATATAAAATTAATGCATAAATTGTACAGTATATCAAAAAGTATTAATTGCCATGAAGAAAAACTAGGTGGAAAATTGGAATAGGGAAACTAAAAGATGTTTGCAATTATAAGTAAAATAGAGAAGGGAGAAACAAGAATGTGACAATTTATCAGACTAAAAGGAGTTAAGGAAGAGAATCAAGTGGACATCTGAGGAAGAGTGTTCTGGGAAGAGCAAAGAGCAAGTGAGAACTTCCTGTGATGGGAACATGTCCTTCATAGTCACAAAAGATCAAGGAGTAAGTTGGTGAGACTTAGTCAATAGGTAGATTTAATGGGGCCAGAACATGTAGTATAAATTAGATCAGTATGAGGATTCTGGATTTTAACCCAAAGTGCTGGGCAACCATTGCTGAGTTGTGAGTATAGAATTGATGTGAACACAAGGAGGCCATTGCAGTAGCCCAGTTGTGACAAAATATGGCCTTGGATTGAAGTGATATTAGTGGAGGAGCAAAAGCTGGCCAGATTCAGGAGACTGGGAGAAAGCAGATATTTGAGTTTTGTGGACACATTGGAATATGAAACGCTTCAGAATTGGGCTAAGACTTGGACTAAATAATTGGAAGTATGGAGTTGTCATGATTACAGTTTGGGGGAAGCCACAGGTGGAGCGTTTTCATCATTCAGCATCTCTTGTGCTACTTTTATGTTGACCTCTTGGCCCCACAAACGCAGTCATTATTCTGACTTCTATCACCATTAAATAGAAGCTCTTATTTCTCATCACCATTGGGTAGAAACTTTGGCATCAGAAAAAAAAAAGTTCTCTTTGATATCTGGCTTCTTTTAGTCAACATATTTAAAAGATTTAACCATATTTTTGTGTGTCTCTGTAACTCTATCGTTTATATTACAAAGCTACATTCCATTATATGGCTCCTGAGCAATTGTTTCCATTCGGATGCAGGAAATGTTTGGCTATCATGAATAAAACTGCCATAAAACTTCCTGTACAAATGCTTTTTGAGAACATATTAACTGAATTATCTTGTATATACATCAAAGATTGAAATCGCTTGGTCATATTTTAAGTACATGTACAGCTATGAATGTGTTATTGCAATGTGAGTTTAATCATTTGTATTCCATTCAGCAATACAAGAGAAATTCTTAGAGTCTAAGATTGTTGATAATAAATAATGCAGTGACTTGCTAAACTACCTGGCACTAAATATAAAATTGGATATAAGCCATGACGATAAAATCCAACCAGTGCTAAAACAGTGCATGAATAATGGTATTGGAAGAAAGTATACATTTTCTGTGAAGTATTTAAGATAATCACTGACATGATTGTTTTTAATCCATTGTCAATAATTTTAATAATTATGGTTTGTAATTCACAATGTTCAGTTTTCCACAACAGCAACAACAAAATATTAGGCGTGCAAATAAACAGGAGCACATGGCTCATTCACAGGAAAAAATAAATAAATTTGAAACAATCCCTGAGTCAACTCAGATACTGGAATTACTAGAGAAATAACATAAATAAACTGTATTAAATATGTTCAAGGTGCTAATGGATACCATGTACAAAGGACTAAAGGTAACCAGTGAAATAATGTCTTCACAAATAGAGACTGCCAGTAAGGAGATAGAAATTATAAAAAGATACCAGATAGAAATTAACAATAATCTTTCTCAAACTCTTCCAAAAAATAGAAGGCAACTCATTCTAGAATGACATTATCACCCTGATACCAAAGCAAAAAAAAATAAATAAATCACAATATACCTTATGAATATGGAAGCAAATCTTCTATAAAATACTAACAAACCAAATTCAGCAGCAAATTGCAACAAAATACTAGCAAACCAAATAGGGCAGCATATTGGAAGGACTATACACCACGACCCAGTGAAACTTATCCCACAAATGCAGGAGTGGTTAAACATAAATATCAATTAATTAAGAGAATGAACAAAAATGATTATATTAATTGATGCAGAAAAATCATTTGACACACTCCAGTACCCTTTCAGAATAAAATCACCCAACAAACTAGAAATGTAAGGAAACTGCTTGTATCTGATTAAGGACAGTTATGAAATGCCCACGGCTCACATCACTCACATTGGTGAAAAACTGAAAGTTTTTCCTTAACATCAAGAACAAAACAAGGATGCTTGACTTCACAACTCTTATTCCATATTATTACATAAATACTAGCCAGAAAAGTTAGGAAAAAAAAAAAATAGGAAATGGCATTCAAATTTGAAAAGAAGTAAATTTGTTCCTATTCAAATGACATGATCTTATATAGAGAATATCCTAAGAAATACTCTGGGCTCAAGCATAACAATGATTGTGAGGATGGCACAGGACAGAGCAGTGTTTCCTTCTGGTGTACACAGGAGTCGCTATGAGTCAGAACAAACTTGGCATCACCTAACAACAACAACAGAGAATACACACGCTCACATACAACAAACCAACAAAAACAAAAATAAACTATTAGATTTAATATACAAATCCAACAAAATTGTAGGATGTCAGGGGAACACACAAAAATCAGGTTTTGACTAGAGCTCTGGAGAACCAAACTTGATATCTCTGCTTATTTGTTTATTCATTCATTCATTTATCTCTCTCTGTTTATTTACTGATTACTCTCTTATACTTCAGATTTCTTCAATACCAAACTTTAGGTCTTTGAACCTTATCAGAGAGAGTGACTGTATGTACAGGGCTTATTTTAAGTAATTCTCCCTGTAGATAGTTTGTTCTAGTTTTGTTTCTTTTTCTCTTGAAACTTTAGTAGAACCATGTCACACTGGGATGGGGAAAGATTTTAGAAGGATTTGTGTCCACATTTGAGCAAAGCAGTGGAGGAGATGCTTCCATCCTTGAATCTATCTTAGTTTATGTAAAATAATAATCCAAAAAGGCAGTAAAAACACCATCATCATTAATAATCATCATTAAGCTAATATTTATTAAGGGCTTGCAGCATGCTGGACAACATTGTAAGTTGTTTGCATGTGTTAACTAATTTAATTTTTAATAAACAATATTAGCGGTAGATGCTATTATTAGATAATCTATGAATCAAGAGAGCAAGTAATACATTCCTGCTTCTGCAATTCAGACAGAGTGAGTCACCCCCATCCTACCTTCCACCATCACGCTCCACTTTTACTCCCTGATTTAATATATGGGCCCCTGAGAGATATTTCTCTTTTTATGCCACAGGAAGAGTTCTAGGTTTTCATGTTCTCATACCCATCCAAAGTAGCTGACAACTGTCTGTGTATAATACACAAATATTTTTCTCATGCAATATCAGGTGATAATAATAATAAAACAATAACAACAAGCACCACTTAAAGGTATCAAACCTAACTTCAGAGGTAGGTTTTCATTGAAACATAAGAAACTTGAACTGCAGATCCTCTCACCTGTGCAGGCCTCTTCCACAGTCATATCAATTTTATATTTGTATTTTTGCTCTCTTGTTCTTAAAGAAAATGCCAGCAACTGTACAAGTTTCACAGTATTCAAAACTTACAAATATCACTTCAATATTCTAGAAATCCTTCCACAAGTGACTGAATGTGAGGCAAATGTTGACTATTCATAGGACTCAATCATTCAGTAAAAATCTGAGATTAGGGTTCCTAAACACCTGTGTTTCATCCTAAAACTGACTCAGTGATTGTTTGGCCCCTGGAGTTTTCTCTGGAAGGTGATTTAGAGAATAATGAGACAAAATATTTCAAATTAAGGAATAATTATTATAAATAATAATTTATGAATTATAAAATAACATATATATTATAATTGGAGAAAAATGAAGATAAGATCTACGATGTGACTTACATCCCTGTCTGTACATGAGAGAATAAACCTGAGTATTTTCTTCCCAAAATCTAACCCACATCGAGTTTCTTCTTAAGTTATTGCACTTTTCTTTTCCCATTCTTGAGCACAGCAGCTATTTCATGTCATCCCATAGAATCAGGTAAGGGAATTGACTGGGCAAAATTTCAGCTCACTTCAATTTTTCCAGATTAAATACATCTCATCGAAATAGAACAACATTATTGAGCACCATGCCAAAATCTAAATTCTACTCTACACGTGGGCACTTTAACCCTTAGGGATCACAGCATTTGTATTTGATCTGTGGACTTTCAGAAATCGGAGTCCCTTACTTCCATGGCCAAGCCAACCTTCCTATTTTGGGAATAAAATTATTGTAAAATTTAGCACATTAATAATATCACCTATATTAGATAACTCCTCAGTATTTCGTGCATATTTTGTATAGAAAAAAAAATCAAACTATATATTAGCTGATTACTAACTATACGGAGTCAAAATCTACGTACATATTTTAAAGGTAAAATAGTTAACTTTTAAAAAAATTTTTAAAGCAATCAGCTAATATCAATTATTTGATTTTTTTTTCACTTGAACAAATATATTTTGAGGCTTGACCCTTTGTTCATTTCCCTTCCTCCCCCCAGGAATGCAGACACCAGGACTAATAAAATATCACTTGTAATTTGTACAATGTGCTTAATCACGGACTAGAGGTCTAGTTTTCCCGGAAGGTCTCTGAGAAACAAAATATGAATTCCACCCTGATCAGGCAGCCAGCCTGTGTCCACCGAGAGGTTTAAAGTCTTATATAAGGACGAGAAAATGAGTTTGAATATTTGATTCTTTTTTCCACTAAATTTTTTCATGGTAAATGATTGAAGACTTATTTGCTGAGGCAAAAAAAAAAAAAAAGCAATCCTGCAAGTTCATAGAATGGTAACACTTCCTAAAATGTGTTTCAAATTAGGGATTTCACAGTTTTGGATTTCTTTGTGAATTTATTTTTCTGCCACCCTGTACAAGTGTCAAGTAGCTTGATTTTCCTAATACATGCAGTTTTGTCTGTGACTTTTTAATATATATGACAAACAAATAATATAATTTAACTTAAAAATTTTTGAAAGACAGACTTGCTGTGCCTCTCTAATGCTGTGCCCAAGTGGGGTGACAGGAAAATCGTCTATGTAATTTTGCAGATCCATTTCCCAACTCCCTGTTTAATGATTTATTTCAAAAAGTCTTCTAGGAGATTGAAACATTATCTCTATAAAAGACAATATATCTCAATTAAAAATTTTTTCAACTATTTTTATATATGTAAAATAATCTATATGTCTAAATACCTAATGAAAAAAGAATATGCTTTTCAACACAGTGGCTTGTTTTTCAGTTTTAAAAACGTGGTCTGCTGGAGGTAAAGCAGTCTTGTTCATAATAACAACCATTCAGATTTCAAATAGCTCTTTTGGACCATTAATGACTCTGAATTTAACCTAAAATATTATAATACCTTGAATACTTCGCTACAATTCTTGTCAAAAAGATCAATATATGACTAATCTCAGGGACACTATTTAAAAGAATGTGTTTTATTTGATAAATTATGTAGAGTGAATAGTATTTTTCTTGGATGCCCATTTCCTTTGATTGGGGCGATTTCTGGGCTGGCTAGATTATCCACATTACATTTGGATGATTACTGCAAGAATTGAATATCCAGATATGTTATCTGAGATTAATTTGGCCATATATTGATTTTAAATTTTCTTAGGACAGCAATCACAAAAGAGCAAGGTGAGAGATGTGTCTTTGTAAAGCGAGAAAAGGGTAGGGTTTGAAGGTCCAGTGCAACCCCTACTGGGCAGCATGGTCCTGGAGGTATCACTTGTAGTCTTGACTGGGGTAGAAAAAAATGTTTCTTATTTTTGCCTTGCCACTTTGTATTATGCTCAAGGCGTAGTCATATTCAGCAATATTACTGGAGTGGTGAAAGGCTGTAAACTGTTTCAAGCAATACAAATTCGTGGTGAGAGTCTTTGCAGTTGAATTAAAATATTTCATAAATTGTTTTATTTCAAGTGAAATATATATGCATACATACATATGCATATATTTTTCTATATATAATGTGTAACTGTCTAGCTTTCATAACTGATTTTGAATACATGCACATTATCTCACCAAGCTGATTTTTTTAGTTCCCTTATCTGTTTTTATCATGTACTCATCATTCTAAAATGCTTCCGTAAAGCATATTACATTTATTATACTTCTACAAATTATTTACACAATGAAAATTCCTAATATGATATTGTTAGTTAAAAAAAAACAAAGTATGCCTCAGTTTATACGAACTTAGATAATGTAAAAAATAAAATTTCTACTAGAGTAAATTTGCATATGAATTTATAAGCTTTATTTGCAATTCATGAATAGGAAGTTTCAGACAATAGCTTCCCAATTCATGAATAGCAGATATAGTTTATGAGCTCATATACTAACTGGTTCATTCACATTTAGGCTTCTGAGGTCAGGCATTTACAGAACAAAGACTTACATTTTGGTTTGCTCATGTGACTGCATCTTGGACCAAGTATAGTCAAGTTAATGGTAAATAGAACTGATGATGAGTCATTGAATTTTTTTTTTTATTAACTTTTATTGAGCTTCAAGTGAACGTTTACATATCAAGTCAGTCTGTCACATATAAGTTTATGTACATCTTACTACGTACTCCCACTTGCTCTCCCCCTAATGAGTCAGCCCTTCCAGTCTCTCCTTTCTGGCAATTTTGCCAGCTTCCAACTCTCTCTATCCTCCCATTCCCCCTCCAGACAGGAGATGCCTACACAGTCTCAAGTGTCCACCTGATATAATTAGCTCACTCTTCATCAGCATCTCTCTCCTACCCACTGTCCAGTCCCTTTCATGTCTGATGAGTTGTCTTCGGGGATGGTTCCTGTCCTGTGCCAACAGAAGGTTTGGGGACCATGACCGCCAGGATTCCTCTAGTCTCAGTCAGACCATTAAGTATGGTCTTTTTAGAGTCATTGAATTTTATATGCCAGAATTGTATTAGTATTTGCACGTGTATAATCAACAATTGTTATTGTCAGTTAATTTTGTGCTTTGCTGCTAACCACAGGGTTGGCAGTTCGAGCCCACCAGCCACTCCTTGGAAACCCTATGGAGCAATTTTACTCTGTCCTATAGGGTCTTTGTGAATCGGAATCAACTCAACAACAAGGGGTTTTATATTAAAGTTGGCTAGTTTTTAATTGAAAATATTTTCTATTTCTTAACGTTGTTCTGCAATAAGAATTATCCAAAACTTTTGAATTTTAAAAAAGCCATCAGTAGTCTTTTGATTTCATATCCCAATTGAGGAGCAAGTGATAAACTTTTACTAATTGCCACTTCTTCCAAGTGCAGTTTAAATGTAAATTTCCCCAATTAATATAACAGGACTAAGTAAAATTAAAAATGCCATTCTTGACATGCTTCTTGAGTTAAATTTAGATGAATAATTGTTAACTTCTATTTTAATGATTCATTCTCCAACCATCCCTTAGGTCTGGCATATGGATAGATAGACAGACAGATAGATAGATAGATGATAGATGCTGATGATGATAGGTAGATAGACAGATGATAGATAGATAGATAGATGATAGACAGATAGATGATAGATAGATAGATAATAGATAGGTTTTAGGTAGGTAGATAGATGATAGATAGATAGACAGATGATAGATAGATAGATGAAAGAAAGACAGATAGATGATAGATGATAGATAGATAGATAGATAATAGATAGATAGGTTTTAGGTAGGTAGATAGATAGATAGATGATAGATAGATAGACAGATGATAGATAGATGATAGATAGATGAAAGAAAGATAGATGATAGATAGACAGACAGGTAGGTAGATAGATAGATGATCGATAGATAGGTAGGTAGGTAGGTGGGTAGGTAGGTGGGTAGACAGGTAGGTAGATAGGTAGGTAGATGATAGGTAGGTAGGTAGGTAGATCGATCGATCTTTTTTTTTTGGAGAGCTTTGTCAATGAATTCCTATTTACACTTACAGATGTTATCTACATAACCACCAGTTCATTTAGAAGAGCTAAAATATTCCTGACCCACAAATGTTAATATAATTTTTATTACAATGTATAGCCAATACAAATTCAAAATTGAAAAATGGAGTCGAGAAGTTTTTTTTAAAGAATATTATATCAAGTTTAACCAACAGTGCAATTCTAAACTATATATATGAAGGAATTGAGTGAAAGATTTTTCACAACATGTGAACATGTCTCTAGTCTATCATCATGAAGATATTTACAAGGGGAGTAATAACTCACGTTGGCAAATCATCTAAATGTTTTATCCCCATATTATATTTTTATTCTGTGATCAATTTTAAAGAAACGTTATTTTTATTTTATTTTTCAAAATGCCCATTGCTCAATAGACACAGATTCAGTGCATAAAAACCCAAAACCAAACCCATTGCTGTTGAATTGATTCTGACTCATAGTACCCTATAGGACAGGGAAGAACTGCCCCATAGAGTTTCCACGGAGTGCCTAGAGGATTCAAACTGCTGACCTTTTGGTTAGCAGCCATAGCACTTAACTACTACACTACCAGGGTTTGCTATATAAAAACAGGGAGAGACATAGTCACCTAAGCTGATTAAAGGGAATCCTACTGCATTTAATAATCATTTTGTTTTCTCTCAAAGGTCAATCAATGTTGTTAATGGAATTTTCAGATATGGTCTGCTTTGTTTTGATTTAAGCCATGAAGACAGAAAATCAAACTTTTGGAGCAGAGTTTATACTTCTTGGCCATTTCCAATATGGCCAAATGAACAAGATACTCTTTGTTGCCATTACTGTCATCTTCTCAGTGGCTTTGATGGGAAATATCATACTGATCCACCTCATCCGACTGGACACTCCGCTCCACACTCCCATGTACTTCCTCCTCAGTCAGCTCTCCTTCATTGACATGGTGTACATCTCCACCACGGTACCCAAGATGGCAGCAAACTTCCTGTCAAATAGTAAGACCATTACTTTTTTCGGTTGTGAGATTCAAACCTTTCTGTTTTTGACTCTTGGTGGAACTGAAGCTCTTCTTGGTTTCATGTCTTATGATAGACACGTAGCGATCTGTCACCCTTCACATTACCCTGTGCTCATGAGCAAGACGATCTGTTTGTCCATGGTCACATGTGCATGGGCCAGTAGTTCTATCAATGCTTTAATACATACACTGTATGTATTTCAACTTCCATTCTGCACATCTCGGATCATTAACCACTTTTTCTGTGAAGTTCCATCTCTAATGCCTTTGGTGTGTCAGGACACCTCCCAGTATGAGTATACTGTCCTCTTTAGTGGCCTTGTCATTCTGTTACTACCATTCATAGCCATTCTGGCTTCCTATGCCCAGGTGCTTATTGTGGTGTACCAGATGAGCTCAGGTAAAGGGCAGACAAAAGCCATCTCCACGTGTTCCTCTCATCTGATTGTGGCAAGCCTATTCTATGGGGCTACTCTCTCCACCTATACAAGACCACACACCTTGCATTACCCTGAGGAAGATAAAGTGGTGGCGGTGTTTTACAGTATCATTACACCTCTTCTGAACCCATTTATCTACAGTCTGAGGAATAAGGAGGTCATGGGGGCCATGAGAAGAGTGCTGGGAAAATAGACATTTGTACAGAAAATATGACTTTAGGAACCCTTTATAGTTTGAGACTGAACAACATGATTTGATTAGCCTACTGTCTAGAGAGAAGTAAGCTCAAAGAAATGTTTACAAAATAAATAAATGTAACAATGCCTTGGTTTCTACACTTCTCAGAAATAACTAAAGCTTTGTTATTGGAACTGGGTGGATTTGCCGTGTAAAAGCAAGAGAATGGTTGCCATTTTCAACTTTATCTTCTAAAGCAATAGATTTAATCCCTGTCAACACAATGCTCCCATGTCATAACAAATTTTTAGTACCTTTTTAATATTCTGAAATAAAATGCACATGAAATATAATTTACCATACAATACATAATATCAGGAAAATACATATGATGACCAAACTATAATATAGAGCAAAATGCATACATCCACTTATTTATTTATTTATTTATTCATTCATTCATTGAACAAGGGCTTTAATGCTTTAACTCTGTATGTGACACTGTTATAGGCACTGGTGAAATGGGATTAAACAAGAAAAAACTGACAAAAGTCTCTGCTCTCATGAAGTTTACATTTTATCGTGGGGAGAAAGACAGTATATAAAATTAACTGGTAAAGCGACCTTATATGAGTCGGAATCAACTCGACAGCACTGGGTTTGGGTAAATTTCAGAGTATACCAAAAAGTATTAATCACCATGAAGAAGAACTAAGTGGAAAATTGGAATCAGGAAAACAGAGGATATTTGCAATATTAAGTCAAATAGTCAGAGAAGGGAGAATCAAGAATATGACTTTTGTCAAAAACTAAAAGGAGTCGAGGAAGAGAGACAAGTGGATATTTGTGGATAAATGTTCTGGGAAGAGCAAAGAACAAGTGAGAACTCCCTGAGGTGGGGACATGCCCAGCGTAGTCACAAAAGATCAAGGAGTAAATTGGTGAGACACAGGAAATAGGTATATGTTTTGGGGCCGGGTCTTACAGTGTAAATTAGATCAACGTGAGGATTGTGGCTTTGAACCTAAAACAATGGGCTACCTTTGCAGAGTTGTGGTAGAGAATTGATGTGGGCAGAAGAAAGCCATTGCAGTAGTCCAGCTGTGACAAGATATTACCTTGGACCAAGGTGATATTAGTGGAGAGGCAAAGACTGGGCAGATTCAGGAGACTGGGAGAAAGCAGACATTTGAGTTTTGTGGACACATGGGATGTGAAATACTATGAAATAAGAAGCTTTCAGAATTGGGCTAAAACTTGAAATTAACAACTGGAAGTGTGGAACTGTCATCATTACAGCTTGAGGGAAACCACAGGTGGAGCATTTCATCATTCGTCATCTCTTATGCTACTTTCATGTTAATGCCTTAGGCCCACAATTACAATCATTATTCTGGCTTCTATCGCCATTAAATAGAAGCTCTTATTTCTCATCACCATTGAGTCGAAACTTTTAAATCAGAAAATAAGTTCTCTTTGATGTCTGGCTTCTTTTCCTAAACATGTTTAAAAGGTTCAACCATATTTTTGAGTGTCTCCATCATTTTTATTACAAAGCTGAATTCCATCATATGACTTAGAATAATTATTTCCATTCTGATGTCAGAAATGTTTGACTATAATGAATAAAACTACCATAAAGCTTCCTGTACAAGTGTTTTTTGAGAACACGTGAACTCAAATCTCTTGTACATATACCTAAATTGAAATTGCTTAGTCATAAATTAGGCACATGTTTAGCTCTAATTAAAAAAAAAAAAAAATTTTAGCGTTATCCAAAGTGGATTTAATCATTTATTTTCCAATCAGTAATATATGAAAACTTCTTAGAGTCTGAGTGTTGATAATAAATAATGCAGTGGGTTGCTAACTACTTGCTGCTAAATATAAAGTGGAATATAAACCATGAGAGCAAAATACAACCAGTGTGCCATCAGTGCATGAACAATGGTATTGGAAGAAAGTGTATATTTCTGTGAAATATTTTAGAGATTCACTGACAAGATTTTTTTGGATCCATTGTCAATAATTTTAATAATAATTATATGTAATGGCCTTTAGGAACACTCATTTCTGGTTCAAGACAAAATGTGTTTATTGGTCTATGAATGCCTTACTTCGGTCAGTTTGTTTATAATATAATGTATACCTGTAAGTTCACCACCCAACCCAACAACTAAAATAGTAAATTTATCTTTAGTGCTCCTCCAACTCTTGGCGAACCCATGTGTGTCAGAGTAGAACTGTTCTTGGTAGGGTTTTCAACGGCTTATTTTTCTAATGTGGATCACCAATCCGTTCTCCTGAGGTGCCTCTGGGTAGACTCGAACCACCAAGCTTTCAGTTAGCAGTGACTATGTTAACTGTTCGCACCATCCAGGGACTCTTCATATCCTCCTATACCTCTGGGTAGACTCGAACCACCAAGGTTTCAGTTAGCAGTGACTATGTTAACTGCTCGCACCATCCAGGGACTCCTCATATCCTCCTATACCTCCACCATCATTCTGAATTTTTGGTTTTTTAATTCTCTTGCTATAATTATAATATAGAATTCATAGGGTATTAGAAAATATTTTTAGATGCTGTAGAACTTAATAAAGGGGCCTTAAGTTGTAGATAATCTTTTTGAAAATTGTTTTTTCGGTTGACATTACTAACGCTGCAGGTTGAATGAAATGACAGCCCATTCTATTTTATTATTGAATGGCATTCTATTTTAAGACTATACTACACGTTTATCCATTTTTTGTTGTTGGTGTTGTTGCTGATAGATGCTTGTTTTATTTCTAGTTGTCTACTATTATATACAATGCACTTATAAACATTGTTGCATTTGTCTCCTGTTTCCCATAAACAAGAGTTTGTATTTTGTATATATCTATGAATGGAATTGGTGGTGAAATTACTTAAGTGTGTAAACCATTTGTGTTTTACATAAAGTTTGAAATTCTAATTTATACTTACTATCAAAAATGAAAATAATAAATCCATATTTTAATAAATGTACATTCAAATTTAATGAATTTTAACATATTTAAATATTTTTCACACAGATTGCATGAAAGTTCACATCTGCAGACCACATCAGTCAGTGAAGTATATGGTTGCATGTCCAGTTGCTAGCTTCAAGTTTCAGGTAATCTCCACCCCAGCCTCCTGATCTTGGCCTTAGAGTTTTATACATCCTTGATCTTTTATTATTGTAATTAATTTTTGTAGTATTTTTGACCATTTTCATGCTTTTGAGTTCCAATAGAGCCTAAACCTGACTAAACACGATGCCTAAACTTCAATAGCTATAGCTAACAAACTTTTTTTTAAGTAAATAGCAATTTGAAGGATGATTTGTGTAAGTTATACAGAATAAAGAAATCCATATACAGTACATTCACAACTAATCAGATAGATATCGCAAATTGAACAAACTTATATGAAAGTAGTAACATATTATTAGCACTTGAGAAGATTCCTCATGCCTCCCCCTAACTGCTACCCATACTTACTTGTAATGAAACAATTATATTTAAGTGCATTATCCATGAATTATACTGAACAATGAAAAAATAGATCATTTCAATTATTACATAAATTCAATATAATCCCCATTAGAATCCCATCAGTGTGTGCATGTGTGTGTGTTTAATTTACAAGTTGACTATAGAATTTATATAAAATGATGCAAAAAACAGTAATAGCTCAAAGGGAATTTTAAAAATAATAAAATGAGATGCATCATTCTATGTGATACTAAAAATTTGTACTGATATAATTATAGACCAATGGAAGAGAATACATAATTCAGATGCACACATATGTGTACAATGATGAGTCACATATGTCAGGTGCTTGTATGGGGAGTGATAAAAGGATACACATTTCAGTGAAAGTTGTTGGATCAATTGTATATCCGTGTATATTTTTAAAAAATGAGATGTGGATAATGTCAGTGAAAATGACCAAGTTGATAGCCTCAGATAGCTTCTGTGGAGGGCCTGTTCCTGCACAGAAACAACGACAAAGCAAAAAGTGTTAGAATCAACTTTTTTAGAAATTTAGAAAGTTTTAAAATATTTACAGCAACCAAGCAAATACTGAAATAAGAGAAAACCAGAAAACCAAACCCACTCCCATCAAGTCGATTGCGACTCATAGCGACCCTATAGGACAGAGTAGAGCTGCACTATAGAGTTTCCGAGGAGCGTCTGGTGGATTCGAACTGCTGACCTCTTGGTTAGCAGCCATAGCACTTAACCACTACGCCACCAGTGTTTCTGAAATAAGAGAAAGGCCACTTAAAAACATCAGGAGAGGGGATGTTACAGAAAACGGTGTGTTAAGAAGGTATAGGATTCATTCCCTCCACTGAAGCAATGAAAAAAAACAAAAACCAAACCCAATGCCATAGAGTCGACTCCCACTCATAGCGACCCTATAGAACAGAGTAGAACTGCCCCATAGAGTTTCCAAGAAGCGCCTGGAGGCTTCGAACTGCCGACCCTTTGGTTAGCAGCCGTAGCACTTAACCACTAGGCCACCAGGGTTTCCCTGAAGCAATGAATAAGTGGGAAAAAAACCTGACAGAATAAACATTAAGTGCTTCATGAGAAAAGATGCTGTTGAATTTTGATGAAAAATGGTGGCATTTTTGTTTATTCACCTACTATCCCCCATTCTCCACTTGGCAGCTGCCATGGAGACAGCAGCCCACATTCCTGGTGTGGCTTGCTGGTGCCAGGGTGTGGACAAGACAGATCTTTTTTCTAAAAATGTTGTTGTTGTTTATTTTGACCAATCTGGTAGTTCCAGAGATACTTGCTCTGAGATAGGCCTTGGCTTTACCCCTCTCAGACATGAGTGGCTACCAGGTGGTATCTGTCTGTGAAAAGCCTTAAAGACATATAATGCCATAACCAGCTTAGGTAAGGAATGGAGAACAGGGAAAGAAGCAGACAAACCTGATAGCCTGGAAAAGAAGAGGCTGACGAGGCAGATGCATGGGAGAATAAACTGTAGAGATACTGAATGTACTGAAGGATCAGAGATCCAATGTACATACCCAGGTTGAATGCATGCTCAGACAAGACCTGAGAGGACCCTAGGTTTGAGCCTCTGGCAGATCTTTGGGCTCTGCACAAACGGAGGTGTAGGCTAAGGCCCAATTGTAGGTGGCCTGGCTAAGCATTGAAAGAGTACCTAATTCAGAGTCAATCTTCAATGACCAGGAAAGTGTTTTTAGTTTTCTTTTTCTTCTCTTTTTGACTCCAAAAAAGGTCTCTATCAGGTCACTGGTTGACCACTAAAATAACTGAAGATAGACTTCAGTGACCACACATGGCAAAGAAAACAGTCTATGAAAAATAATAAATACATACAAACAAATAAATAGTTTGGAAATGTCACTAAACAGATGACCGCAGCCCTCAACAATAACAGCAAGCACTAGGTAGGCTGGAGAATCTGCTTTTCAGAGTTAACACATAAAATTCACAAAGCCCAGTGTTTGGTAAAAATACTAGGCATGCCAAGAAACAGGAAGTACAACCAATTCACAGGAAAAAAAAAAAAAATCGGTGAAAGCAGTCCCTGAAGAACCAATGACATAGAATTGCTAGGCAAATCGTTTAAATCTACTGTGTTAAACGTGGTCAAAGACCTAAAGGAAAACAGGAGAATGTCTCAACGAATAGAGAATATCAATAATGACAAAGAAATTATAAAGAAGGCATCAAATAGAAATTAACATCAATCTTTCTCAAACTTTTCCAAAAACTAAAAGGAAGGAATAATTTGTAACTCAATCCATGATGCTATCAGCATCCTGATATTTAGCCAGACAAAGCCATCAGAAAAAAATATTGCATAGAAATATCTATGGAAATCCTCAACAAAATAGTAAAACTCCAATCCAGCAGCGTATTAAAAGGACCATATGCCATAACCCTGTGTGCTTTGTCCCACAAGTGCAGTATATATAAAAGTCAATCAGTGTAATGCAACACATTAATAGAACGTAGGGAGAGGGGGATGATCTATCAACTGATGCAGAAAAAAGCGTTTAACAAAAAAACACTCAAAAATCAGGAATAAAAGTGAACTTCCTATTGTGTGAGAGTCAAAAATGGCCTCTGTGTATTAGCCCCAAGTTATTTACTTCTTCAAGTAAGCTGAGGCGTATTATATGGAAAAAAAAAAAAAAAAAACTGGCATGAAACTCAAACTTGTACATGTCCAACTGATTTAAAAATAGCCCAAATAAGCAGATTTTTAGCCACTTAGGACCTGCCTGTTTTACATACCCTGCAAAACTGGACTCAACTTCTGCTAGTCCTAAAAAAAAAAAAGATAAATTCCTGTAGTTATAAAGACCCTAAGATGCTGCTGCTTTTAGAGCTCTCTGACCCAGAGACTTATCGCCTGGCTGCAGGAGGATATCGCTTCTCACCCCTGGGAGCTTTCTTGCTCTCTTCTCCTTCTGATGCTACCTGTGACTCTAGCCTCTGGAAGACCTTCTGCTACAGGGACCACCCCCTTGCATGTGACTTTCAATGTGTTGGCCCCATTAAATAGCTTGTTGTGCAATACTGTCATATAGCTCTGAATTTCCTTCACCTCAGTACACTTCCTTAAAATGATAAAGGACAGTTGTGAAAAACCAACACTTAACATTATACTCAATGGTGAAAGACTGAAAGATTTTGCCATAAAATCAGGAACACGGCAAGGATATCTCTTTTCCCTACTTCTATTCAACACTGTGGTCTTTTTGTTTGCCTCTGTGAATGTGAAAACTGGACAATGAAAAAAGAAGGCAGGAGAAGTACTGATGCGTGGAAGTGTGGTGTTGGTGAAGAATATTGAATGTACCATGGATTAACAAAAGAACAAAAAAATCAGTCTTACAATAAAACAGTGAAATGTTCCTTAGGAATGAGGATGGCAAGACTTCATCTTACTTACTTTGGACACATTATCTGGAAAGACCGATCACTAGGAAAAGAAGTCCTGTTAGGTGAAGTAGAAGATCACAAAAATAAAGGAAAACCCTCAAAAAGATGGATTGACCCAATAACAACAACAATGGACTCAAATATACCAACAATCATTAGGATGGCATGGGACCAGGGAAAATTTCTTTCTCTTATATATTAGGTTACTTTGAGTAGAAGCCAACTAAATAGCAACTGCTCTCAACAACATTCAGCGCAAGACATCAACAACAACATAGCTACAGCTATATCTTCATATAAAACAAAAACACCACCAGTTGCAGTAGAATCAAACGCAAGTCACAGTGACCCGTTGGGTGTCGGAGTAGAACCGGGCTCCGTCAGTAGGCCGCACTGTGTGTCTGTACCATAATTTGTTTCCCATTCGTCTGTTGATGAGCATTTAGGTTGTTTACATCTTTGTGCTGTTGTGAATAGTGCTCCCATGAACATGGTATGCATATGTCTATTCCTGCGACTGCTCTTACTTCTCTTGGGTATATTCCTATGAGTGGGATTGCTGGATCTTATGGTATTTCTACTTCTAGCTTTTTAAGGAAGCACCAGATTGTTTTCCAAAGTGATTGTATCATTTTACATTCTCACCAGCAGTGCATGAGAGTCCAATCTCTCCACAACCTCTCCAACATTTTTATTTTGTGGTTTATGGATTGACCAAACCCATCGCCATCAAGTCATTTCTGACTCATAGAGACCCTATAGGACAGAGTAGAACTGCCTTGTGGAGTTTCCAAGGAGCGCCTGGTGGATTCCAACTGCCGACCTTTTGGTTAACAGCATTTAACCACTACACCACCAGGGTTTCCTTTTTTTGGATTAGCGCCAGTGTTATTGGGGTGATAAGACATCTCTTTGTTGTTTTAATTTGCATTTCTCTGGTGGCTAATGATCATGAGCATTTCCTCATGTGTACATTAGCCACCTGAATATCTTTTTTGGTGCAGTGTCTGTTCATATGCTTTGCCCATTTTTAATTTTTTTATTTGTCTTTTTGTAGTTGAGGTGTTGCTGTACTTTGTAGATTTTAATGATTAGACCCTTCCCAGATATGTCATAGTTAAAAATTTCTTCCCAATCTGTGGGTTCTGTTTTTACTCTTTTCATGAGCATAACTGACTTTTAGCAGACCCCAGTTATCTAGTTTCTGATGTTTCTGCATTGTTGGTTATGGTTTGTATTCTGTTTACGTCGTGTATCAGGCCTCCTAGCATTGTCCCTATTTTTTCTTCCGTGATCTTTATCATTTTAGGTTTTATATTTAGGTCTTTGATCATTTTAAGTTAGTTTCTGGGCATGATGTGAGGTATGGGTCCTGTTTCATTTTTTTGCAGACAGATATCCAGTTACGCCAGCACCACTTGTTAAAAAGACTGTCTTTTCCCCCATTTAATGGACTTTGGGCCTTTGTCAACTATCAGCTGCTCATAGGTGCATGGATTTACGTCTGGGTTCTCAATTTTGTTATATTGGTCTATGTGTCTGTTGTACCAGTACCAGGCTGTTTTGACTATCATGGTGGTATAACAGGTTCTAACATCAGGTAGTGTGAGGCCTCCCACTTTGTTCTTCTTCAGTAATTCTTTACTTATTTGGGGCTTCTTCCTTTTCCATATGAAGTTTGTGATTTGTTTCTCCAACATGCTAAAAGTTGTCATTGGAATTTGGATTGAGATTGCATTGTATCTGTAGATCACTTTGGGAAGAACTGACATTTTCATAATGTTGAGTCTTCCTGTCTATCAGCATGGTATGTTTTTCCACTTATTTAGGTCTCTTTTGATTTCTTGTAATAGTGTCTTGTAGTTTTCTTTGTGTAGGTTTTTTACATCTCTGTGTTTAAATTTATTCCTAAATACTTTATCTTCTTGGGGGCTATTATAATGGTATTGATTTGGTGATTTCCTCTTGGAAGTTCTCTCTTTTGGTGCAGAGGAATCTGACTGACTTATGTATGTTTATCTTATATCCTGATATTTTGCAAAATCTTCTATTTTAGTTGTAGTAGTTTTCTTGTGGATTTTGGGGGGTTTTCCATGTATAAAACCATATCATCTGCAAATAGGGATACTTTTACTTCTTCGTTACCAATTTGGATGCACTTTATTTCTTTTTCTTGCCTTATTGATCTGGCTAGGGCCTCCAGTACAATGTTGAATATGAGTGGTGATAAAGGGAATCCATGTCTGGTTCCCCTTCTCAAGGGGAATGCTTTAAGACTCTTCATTTAGGATGATGTTGGTTGTTGGCTTTGTATAAATGGCCTTTATTATGTCCAGGAATTTTCCTTCTATTCCTATTTCACTGAGAGTTTTTATCAAGAATGGGTTTTGGACTTTTTAAAATACCTTTTCTGCATCAGTTGATAAGATCATGTGGTTCTTGTCTTTTGTTTTATTTATGTGATGGATTACATTATTGTTTTTCTAATGTGGAACCATCCCTGCATACCTGGTATGAATCCCACGTGGTCATGGTGAATTATTTTTTGATATGTTGTTGAATTCTATTGGCTAGAATTTTGTTGAGGATTTTTGGGTCTATATTCATGAGGGATATTGGTCTGTAATTTTCTTTTTTTTGTGGATCTTTACCTGACTTTTCTATCATGGTTATGCTGGCTTCATAGAATGAGTTTGCAAGTATTTCATCCTTTTCTATGCGTGAAATGCCTTTGGTAGTAATGGTGTTAACTCTTCCCTGAAAGTTTGGTAGAATTCTCCAGTGAAGCCGTCTGGGCCAGGGCTTTTTTGTTGGTGGTGGTTTTTATTTTTTTAATTATCTCTTCAATCTCTTCTTTTGTTGTGGGTTTATTTAATTTTTCTACCTCAATTTGTGTTAGTTTAGGTAAGTAGTGTGTTCCTAGAAATTTGTCCATTTCTTCTAGATTTTCAAATTTGTTAGAGTACAATTTTTCATAGTATTCTGTTATGATCCTTTTTATTTCCATTGGGTCTGTTGTGATATCACCCATTCCATTTCTCATTTAGGTTATTTGCTTCCTCTCCTGTTTTTTCTTTTGTCAATTTGACCAATGGTTTATTGATTCTGTTGATCTTTTCAAAAAACCGTCTTTTAGTATTGTCTACTCTATCAATTGTTTTCCTATTCTCTATCTCATTCATTTCTGCTCTAACCTTTATTATTTCCTTTCTTCTGGTGCCTGAGGGCTACTTTTGTTTCTCTCTATTTGTTCAAGTTGTAGGGTTAATGTTTTGATTTTGGCACTTTCTTCTTTTTGAATGTGTGCATTTATTGCTGTAAATTGACCTCTAAGCTTTTGCTGTTTTCCAAAGGTTCTGGTAAGACATGTTTTCATTCTTCATTTAATTCTATGAATTTATTTTTTCCATCCTTGATTTCTTCTATAATCCAGTAGTTTTTAAGCAAGGTGTTGTTCTGTTTCCACGTATTTGATTTTTTTCCTTGCTGTTTCTGTTATTGATTTCTAATTTTATGTCATTATAATCAGAGGATACTCTTTCTTAAAGTCAGCTGATTAACAATTTTAATTCCATGTACAATCTTAATTCTCCTTTGCCATGTAACTTAACATATTCACAGATTCCAGGGATTGAGACAAGGACACCTTTGGAGAATCTTTTTCCTATCTTCCGTATTGATATTTTGTAAAACCATGTCTGTTCAACAGGCAGACATCAAGGCCAGCTCCTGGCAATACAAAAACCTAATTGATAGTGCCAGGTCAGCTCCCAGATGTCAAAAAATATTGTACTTCTTCTTCTAGGATATTTGTACTCAGTTCTCTTCCCTTTGAGTTAATTCATCTCACTGTACTACTATGACTTTTTGTTTAACTGTATCTGTTTACAAACTTCAATAAAATTAAAAATATCTCTACTACAGTAAAAAATGTATTAAAATAATTAATTAAACAAGTACAAATTTGCAATGACTATAGTGGCTATTGTGCCAGTCTGCCTCAACAAAGGTCTCCCTTACCCTCTCTGGCCCGGTATTTCCCCAAGCATGAGGTCCTGCATTAGATTGATCCCTCCTAATGGTTTGTCCAAAGGAAGTGAGTCAGACAATGTTCTGTTGTGATCCGTAAGTTTTACATTGGCTAATTATTGGAAATAGACCACCAGACCATTTTCCTAGTCTAATCTTTTTAAGGTTTTAACCTTGGGCAGTAACTTAACTTTACTAAGATCCAGTTTCATCAAAAGTCAGTGGGAGCTAAAAATAACATTATCTTCATGAATCTCCTTCGATGAAATCATGCAAATAGACTGTTAGGAACGATATAGCTCACTCAGTAATTTCTCAATAAATATATTTTTTATAATTTTTATTGTGCTTTAAGTGAAAGTTTACAAATCAAATCAGTCTCTCACACAAAAACTTATATACACCTTGCTACATACTCCCAATTGCTATCCCCCTAATGAGACAGCCTGCTCTCTCCCTACACTCTCTCTTTTCGTGTCCATTTCACCAGCTTCTAATCCCCTCCACCCTCTCATTTCCCATCCAGGCAGGAGATGCCAACATAGTCTTAAGTGTCCACCCGATCCAAGAAGCTCACTCCTCACCAGCATCCCTCTCCAACCTATTTTCCAGTCCAATCCATGTCTGAAGAGTTGGTTTCAGGAAAGGTTCCTGTCCTGGGCCAACAGAAGGTCTGGGGGCCATGACCACCAGGGTCCTTCTAATCTCAGTCAGACCATGAAGTCTGGTCTTTCTATGAGAATTTGGGGTCTGCATCCCACTGCTCTCCTGCTCCCTCAGGGGTTCTCTGTTGTATTCCCCGTCAGGGCAGTCATCGGTGGTAGCCGAGCACCATCTAGTTCTTCTGGTCTCAGGATGATGTAGTCACTGGTTCATGTGGCCCTTTCTGTCTCTTGGGCTCGTAATCACCTTGTGTCCTTGGTGTTCTTCATTCTCCTTTGATCCAGGTGGGTTGAGACCAATCGATGCATCTTAGATGGCTGTTTGCTAGCGTTTAAGACCCCAGATGCCACTCTTCGAAGTGGGATACAGAATGTTTTCTTAATAGATTTTATTGTACCAATTGACTTAGATGTCTCCTGAAACCATGGTCCCCAGACCCCTGCCCCTGCTACGCTGGCCTTTGAAGTATTCAGTTTATTCAGGAAACTTCTTTGCTTTTGGTTTAGTCCAATTGTGCTGACCTCCCCTGTATTGTGAGCTGTCTTTCCCTTCACCTAAAATAGTTCCTATTACTATCTAAACCCCTTTCCCGCCCTCCCTCGCTCCCCCCTCTGGTAATGACAAAAGAATGTTTTCTTCTCAGTTTAAACTATTTCTCAAGTTCTTAGGGCGCCTTGGTTGCTTCCATCTTTTTGCTATTGTAAACAGTGCTGCATAAACATGGGTGTGCATATACCTGTTTGTGTAAAGGCTCTTATTCTTCTAGGATATATTCCAAGGAATGGGATTGCTGGATCCTATGGTGGTTCTATTTCTAGATTTTTAAGGAAGACCCAAATTGATTTCCAAAGTGCTTGTACCATTTTACATTCCCACCAGCAGTGTGTAAGTGTTCCAATCTCTCCACAGCCTCTCCAACATTTACTATTTTGTGTTTTTTGGATTAACGCCAGCCTTGTTGGAATGAGATGAAGTCTCATTGTAGTTTCAGTCTGCATTTCTTTAATGGCTGATAATCGTGAACATTTCCTCATGTATCTGTTAGCTACCTGAATGTCTTCTTTAGTGATGTGTCTATTCATATCTTTTGCCCATTTTTAAATTGGGTTATTTGTCTTTCTGTAGTTGAGTTTTTGCAGTATCATGTAGATTTTAGAGATCAGGCGCTGATTGGAAATGTCATAGTTGAAAACTTTTTCCCATTCTGTAAGTAGTCTTTTTACTCTTTTGGTGAAGTCTTTGGATGAGCATAGGTTTTTGATTTTTAGCAGCTCCCAGTTATCTAGTTTTTGTTTTGTATTTTTAATAATGTTTTCTATACTATTTATGCCATGTATTAGGGCTCCGAACAGTGTCCCTATTTTTTCTTCCATGATCTTTACCTTTTTTTTAGATTTTATATTTAGGTGTTTGATACATTTTGAGCTCATTTTTTTGCATGGAGTGAGGTATGGGTCTTGTTTCACTTTTTTGCAGATGGATATCCAGTTATGCCAGCACTATTTGTTAAAAAAAACTGTCTTCTTCCCCCATTTAACTGTTTTGGGGCCTTTGTCAAAAATCAACTGCTCATATGTGGATGGATTTATATCTGGATTCTCAATTCTGTTCCATTGGTCCATGTATCAGTTGTTGTCCCAGTACCAGGGTGTTTTGACTACTGTGGTGGTATAGTAGGTTCTAAAATCAGGGAAAGTAAGGCCTCCCACTTTGTTTTTATTTTTTAGTAATACCTTATTTATCTGGGGCTTCTTTCCCTTCCATTTGAAGTTGGTGATTTGTTTCTCCATCTCATCAAGAATGCCGTTGGGATTTGGACCGGAATTGCATTAAATGTATAGATCCCTTTTGGCAGAATAGACATTTTTATAATGTTAAGTCTTCCTATCGATGAGCAAGGTATGTTTTTCCACTTATGTAAGTCTCTTTTGGTTTCTTGCAGAAGTGTTTTGCAGTTTTTTTGTGTAAGTCTTTTACATCTTTGGTAAGATTTATTCCTAATTATTTTATCTTCTTGGGGGCTACTGTAAATGGCATTGATTTGGTGATTTCCTCTTCAATGTTCTTTTTGTTCGTGTAGAGGAATCCAACTGATTTTTGTATGCTTGTCTCGTATCCTGATACTCTGCTGAACTCTTCTATTAGTTTCAGTAGTTTTCTGAAGGATTCCTTAGGGTTTTCTGTGTATAAGATCATGTCACCTGCAAATGGAGATACTTTTACTTCTTCCTTGCCAATCTAGATGCCCTTTATTTCTTTATCTAGCCTAATTTCTCTGGCTAGGACCTCCAACACAATGTTGAGTAAGAGCGGTGATAAAGGGCATCCTTGTCTGGTTCCCAGTCTCAGTGGGAATGCTTTCAGGCTCTCTCCATTTAGGGTGATGTTTGCTGTTGGCTTTATACAAATGCCCTTTATTATGTTGAGAAATTTTCCTTCTATTCCTGTTTTGCTCAAGTTTTTATCATGAATAGGTGTTGGACTTTGTCAAATGCCTTTTCTGCATCAATTGATAAAATCATGTGATTCTTTTGTTTTATTTATGTCATGGATTACATTAATTGTTTTTCTAATGTTGAACTATCCCTGCATACCTGGTATGAATCCCACTTGGTCATGGTGAATTATTTTTTTGATATGTTGTTGAATTCTATTGGCGAGAATTTTGTTGAGGATTTTTATATCTAAGTTCCTGAGGGATATAGGTCTATAATTTTCTTTTCTTGTGGTGTCTTTACGTGGTTTTGGTATGAGGGATACGGTGGCTTCATAGAATGAGTTTGGTAGTATTCTGTCCTTTCTATGCTCTGAAGTACCTTTAGTAGTAGTGGTGTTAACTCTTCTCTGAATGTTTGGTAGAACTCTGCAGTGAAGCTGTCCGGACCAGGGCTTTTTTGGGGTGGGGGTGGGGGGTTGATTGCCTTTTCCATCTCTTCTTTTGTTATGGGTCTATTTAGCTGTTCTACCTCTTTTTGTGTTAGTTTAGGTAGGCAGTGTGTTTCTAGGAATTCACCCATTTCTTCTAGGTTTTCACATTTGTCGGAGTACAATTTTTCACAGAAATCTGATATGATTCTTTTAATTTTAGTTGGGTATGTTGTAATATCGCCCATCTCATTTCTTATTCAGGTTATTTGGTTCCTCTCCTGTTTTTCTTTTGTCAGTTTTGCCAGTGGTTTATCAATTTTGTTAGTTTTTTCAAAAAAAAACAGCTTTTGGTCTTGTTAATTCTTTTCATTGTTTTCTATTTCTTTTAGTTCAGCTCTAATTTTTAGTATTTTTTTTTTTTTTCTGGTGCCTGTGAGTTTCTTTTGTTGCTTTCTTTCTATTTGTTCAAGTTGTGGGGATAATTCTTTGATTTTGGCCCCTTCTTCGTTTTGGATGTGTGCATTTATTGATATAAATTGACTTCTGAGCATTTATTTCACTGTATCCCAGCGTTTTTACAGGAAGTGTTTTCATTCTCATTGGAATTTCTTTGTTCCATCCTTAATGCCTTCTATAATCCAGTCTTTTGTTTTGTTCAGTTTCCAAGTGTCTGGTTTCTTTTCCCTGCTTTTCCTGTTATTGATTTCCACCTTCATGCCCTTATGGTCAGAGAAGATGCTTTGTAATATTTGAATGTTTTGGATTCTGCTAAGGCTTACTTTATGCCGTAATATGTGGTCTTCTAGAGAATGTCCATGTGCACTAGAAAAGAAAGTATACTTGGCTGCTGTCGGGCGGAGTGTTCTGTATATGTCTATGAGGTCAAGTTGGTTGATTGTGGCATTTAGGTCTTTCGTATCTTTATTGAGCTTCTTTCTGGATGTCCTGTCCTTCACCAAAAGTGGTGTGTTGAAGTCTCCTACTATTATTGTTTTGTCAGAAATTAATAACTCAATAAATATTAACTGTCCTGATTTTTGTTATTGATTTTAATATTATTATTTTCTCTTTTAATTAATTTATTCAGGGTTACCAGAATTTGACTTATATTTCTACTTTCACTTTCTTTTTTCTCATATTATTGACTATATCCATAGGTATATGCCTGTTTGAAAATAAAATTCAAATATCCCTTCATAGATTGGTTTGACAATCCTAGTATAATTATATAATTGTGTGGTGTCTATCTAACCACATCGCACATGCAAACAGGATGTGCCTCAAACTACCAGACAACTAGGAATGAGGCATGTACAACCACTGGCATCAACCATTCCATGAGTGCTACGGCCATCTGTGATCAAGACATTTACACAATATTGGCAAAGTGAAAGCCACTATTATTATTTCTAGAAAGCAAACAGTAAACAGTAAAACAAATTCTCAAAGCAGATCTGCTTATTCTTCTCCAAACTACTCATATTCTTTCTAATATCACTGTACTGGCACATTGTGTTTCTGGTCAAATGTTGTCTTCATGTCACCACTGCCTCTGGCTGCCACCATGTTACCCGGGACACCTGCATGGCTTCCGAGGCTTCTGCTCTGCCCCTGGGCCTCACTGGGCCTTGCTTCACTAATGGAAAGACCCCTGCACAGGATCTCCTGAGCCTCTGCCACTGGGCCCTTTTTGACCTATGCTGCTGCCTCCTACCGTGCTACCCAGACCAGAGTGGTTCTCTGTCTTGCTGCCGTGATACCAAGGCCTACCCTGCATGAGGGAATGTATTGTTCCCACCACGATGCCCGAAGGGGGAAGGAAGCAAATTACACCAGGCACACTCAGGTCTCTGTCCCGCAGGTACAACTGTTGCAGTACTTTAGTAGGAGGCACACCCCTGCACAAACACACTCAGTTCTCTCTCTATGGACCAGCAAGGCCACCATCCCTGTCTTCACTGTTACAACTCTCTCTTCTTAATATAGGGAGTTCTCAATGCAGGGACCCTGGGTCCAAAGGATGCACTCCACTCTACGCTCTTTTTGATGGTAGTGAGGGGCCCCAGAACCTCTGTGGATTTGGCCCTTATATAAGCCTAACAGAATAGGAACAGCGACCAATCTCCTAGTTGGACCACAAAGGGCACAATCCCATTAAGTGAATTTTCAATCCACTAGTTTTGTAGTAAATCTACTAATACCTTGCAAAATTTTGGCCCAGACAATCATTTTGTGAAATTACAAGACCAGGGCTAGAAAAGCCATATAAAAGTTATTCATTGCACGGCAATAATTCAGCCCATTTTCTTAACCCTTAACCAGTTCATAAGCAGAGCTGTAACAAATCAATTAGTTAATGCTTATTATATTTTGATTATGTAGCACAGCGGCGTATAACCTCCCATATTGGAGCTCCTGAGTGGTGCAAACAGTTATACTGTATAATCTCCTGGAGCAGAGCCCCTGGGTGGTACAGTTAACATGTTCAGATGCTAACTGAAAAGACGGAGGTTCAAGTCCACCCAAAGGCACCTTGGAAGAAAGACCTGGTGATCTACTTCTGAAAAATCACCCATTAAAAACTCTACAGAGCACAGTTCCACTCTGACACACACAGGGTTGCCAAGAGTCAGAGGTAACTCAATGGCAACTGATTTTTACTGTTTTCTGTTGCAAGATAAAGACATTAAAAAAAAAACTCTCATTACTGTACGTCAGTTCATAAGTCAACATATTCAGCTAAAGCAGAGAAGAAAGGAGATAATGAAATTATACTTATTTGATAGATCTGGTGCTTTATATTTATTCCATACCTGAAACCAAAACCAAACCCATTGTCATCAAGTCATTTCCAACTCATAGCAACCCAATAGGACAGAGTAGAACTGCCCCATGGAGTTTCCAAGGAGCTTCTGGTGAATTTGAACTGCTGGCGTTTTGGTCAGCAGCTGAGCTCTTAACGACTGCACTACCAGGGCTCCTTATTCTATACAGTAGCCCCTAAAAATAATCCTATGGAAGAAGCATTATTATGCCCCTTTTACAGATGATTAAACTGACGCTCAGAGAGGTTATATAACAGGCCCAAAATATATAACTAGAAAGTTTCAAGACTGGAAAAGTTCAATTCGGTCATGGACTTTTGTTGGGTAAGACATGTCTAGAAGTCCACTCTATTCCCCACATCATTACCAGCTCTTTCTTGACACATCAGTTATTGTGAAAGTTTAGGTTAACAGGATTGTGGACTAAGTATATTTTCTAGGTATGAGTTAAGTGCTTTATGCATCGTATCTCATTTAATACTAATAATATTATAAGGCAAGCATCATATTCAAAATAACCACATCCTGACTTTAGCATGTTGATAAAACAGGCCATTATCTTCAGAGATCAAATATCCTGAAATTTTAAAATAATCCTGTATGGAGGTGATAAATGAGGAGAGCATGTGGTTATCTGTATTCTTCCGAATGTTTTCCCACGAGCATTTCTGCAGCCTGAAGCTCAGGAATCCCTAAGGCTTTAGCCAGGTGCCTTGTATTTTATACCGGCAACAGAGGCATTGGTGGGGATCCGAACGGTGATCTGGGAACTAGAGGCTTAGAGTATTCCACACCTCCTGTACGGTGGCTCCTCTGATGCAGGTTAGCGCTACGACTCCTAGACAGAGTGCTTACAACCGGGGATGGTATTCGCTAATGCTTTCACTGTGGCCCACTTAATTTCTGTAATTTTAAAAACTATATCACAATCATACTATTTGGAAAGCACAGAAATTAAAGCACCTGGATTGCACTTGATAACATCATAACTATTCCTTTTATATTCTTCCATATACATTTTTTACAATTTGAAAAATATTGTTTATAGAATTAGCACGATATCTAAGATTGTTCCAGCTGTTATATTGTGTTCCATGGGAAATTTATTAGTTCTACAATAGTTCAGGATGCACATTGTGGAAAACCTTGCAAAATAAGCCCTTTGTGTTTACAGGGTCTCCTCCCAGCCCTTCTTTTTTAGTCATATTTTAGAACGATATCCACAAGGTATGGCAATGCTTCAAGGGACAAGACTAGCTCTCTGGCTCTCACTCCATATTGCCAAATTGACTAATAAAGGATTTTTCACTTTTACTCTGAGATTAATCTTCATTGCATTCCTACTGGTAATGAATATCATAAAGAGACATTGAGTGTATAATGTTTGAATGCATAGAAATTATAAAAATTTCGTTTAAACTATGTATTAATTTCCAGTGAGAAAAGACATCCTTTCATGATTATATTGCACTAATGTATCTTTATCAAATTGTAATTATGAGAATAATATTACAGGTATTTCCCAGTGTAAGACAGGGTTCCATTCTGAAGACTCTGTCATAAGTCAGCTCTGATATAAGTAGAATATCTAATTTTTTAAAAAATATTCATTATTTTTGTCTCCTATTAACAGTATCTTTATAAATCCAATCTTTATTTGTCTTTGGGATTGGCAAGAGAATGATAACATCAACAAATTACGTGCTACAACGTTATATGTAGTACATATTACTAATAATAAGATGTACAAAGATAAAAAAAAGGATAGTCATAGGGCAGTTCGTTGCAACTCAAATATGTCTTAAGTCGGGGGCGATCTGTACTAAGCTTTTAGGAAAGTTGAGTCTTAGTTAACACTCTGACTCTAAGGTAAATGGATGCATGTATCTGATTCTATTAAATTCTCTGTTCATGAATTTCTCTTTGGGAAAAAGTTTGTGTAGAGATAAAATTTATGTTTGATAACATACTAAATATAAATAATTTAATTAAACATTCTACATGCACTATCTTTTTTCATTTTTACAAAGTAAGACAGTTACCCATTTTAAATACACTAACCTGAGACACACAGTTTATAAGAGAGCTGCCTAACTTCACAGAACTCACAGTTGCTCCAGTGAGCTCCAGCAGATTTCCCAGACTGAGATGCACTAGGAAGAAAAGGCTAGCGATCTACTTCTGAAAAGTCAGCCAAAGTGAACTCGATGGATAGCAATAGTCCGATCAACAACCGATTATGGGAATGGCGCAGGACTGGGCAGCATTTTGCCCGGGGTAGCCGTGTGTTAGGTGACTTAATGGCATCTAACAACAGCGATGTGTTTGAGGGTCCATTCTTCATTTATGCTGTTTGTTTTATTCAAAAAGTTTTTTTTCTTTATTTATGTTGTCTGTTTTATTCAAAAAGTTTTGTCATTATTAAGATAATAATTGGAACAAAAAACTGGCTGGCAAGCCCAAAATAACTGTGGGGAGTTTACTTTCATGACCAGGATTTTGGACCCATGCTTCCTACTTTTGAGACCAGGGAAAAATAAATTAATCTAACCCTCCAGTCCTTCATCTGCAAATCTGAAACAGTGACAGTTTACCTCATTTAATTGTTGTGACATTCCATGAGGAAATGCACATCCAGGGTTAACATAGGACTTGGGACATTGTTTGCTACAGTTATAAAAATCCTTGTTATGTCTGAATTACTCCATCTATATCATGCAGATGTGAAGTAAGAGTCATTTTGGCTTGGAATCGTTTTGGATTGAATTGAAGAAATGAACATACTAGTGCCAGGCCAGAATATTGGACAGGTGGGTATGTAACATAGAGTGTACCTTTGAGAAAGGGGAAGCTTTGCTAATTCTGGGAACTCCACATTGAGGTAGACAGAAAAATGTGACAATGGATCTAAAAGTACTCTGAGCTCTCTGCAATTACCCACTTTATACAACTAGAAAATAAATGGGAATACGTTTTTATCCTCTTCTAAATTGTACAGAAATATTATAGACAACTAGAAGTTTATCTGACCTACATACCCTCTTGTACTTTGGTAGTGTGGAATTACACAGAATTGAATTCACTTGGGAACAACTCCCTTTTTGATGTGAAATATGGATAATATTTTCTCTTTTTACCTGCTATTTAAAAAAATTTTGATTGAATTTTGAGACATTATTGAATTTGTGGCAAGTTTCATGGTATCTATTACAATTCTTATAACACATTGAATATTAAAGGCATGAGAACACATTGTAAAATTAATAATCAAGTAACCTAATAGCCTTGGAATACTTAAATTTACCATGGTCATGAGTGTTTCCTCTATGTTCAAAATAAATTCATAGAAGGTAGACAGACAGAGGGCAGACAGAAAAATCTCAAGGAACACAGAAAACATGTCACTTATGCTGAAAAATGAAGACTGATATGTAATGATATTTTTGTTCTTTGGTATGAAATAAGTAACATTACATTACATGTGAGTTATGGGAAAATACTAATTTTACTTTCAAAATATTTTGGTAGGAAACATCTATGTATGGCCAATAACAATATAATAATGATAATAATCAATAACTTTTTAGAGCTATCTTCTTGTGCATGCATTCTCCAATGTACTTATATACATTTTATTTTGTAGTTATCAGATAATCCTATAGTAGATACTATTATGTCATCTCATTTTGCACATAATGAAACTGAGGTTTAAGCATATTGCTCAAATTTATCCAACTACTAAACAGTGGCATAGGTATTCAAACTCCAGAAACCTGGCCATTAAATATGTACTTCTATGTTCAGACAACCTTCAGATGAATACAGCTACCAGTTTAAATGTTTATTATTAGATTAGTCATGTAACTTTTCTGAACTTCGTAATTTATACTGATTAAATGTGAAATATACATATATTTCACATTATATGAACTGTCTGTCCAGCGAATAGAATGCCTGATATGATAATATTTTCAAATACAGTTAATTTAAAATAATTTCATCTTAAATTTAAATCTACAGAAGACTTTCAAAATCATATTCATTGAATCTTGGCATCTGAGAAACATTGGAAAGCTGCCCTTAAGCTCAGGGCCTTAGCAGGTGGTTATCAAATCGCCAAAGCAGAGAATGAGCCAGATGGAAACAATTGAAAACAGTGCTCCAGTACAGCTGTCTACCAAAGTCTGAATTTTCCCAGTCTAGAAACAAGGAGAGTGGCTCATAGGAAAGTAAGTGACCTTCCCCAAATATAACACGTATTTGTGAACAAAATATGGACAGGTCTTTAGAGTTCTGACTCCTAGTCTTCATGTTATTTAAGCAACTCGTAACTCGTATGTCTATACCCAGTGTGCCCTGACCCAGGGCCGGCTTAAGTGAATGAACTTTGCATGTCATGACCTCCAGTTCAGCAGCAGCCAGAGACACAGACCTGTCCATCCACCCAATGCAGTGAGAAACGCTAACAAAGAAAATAGATTAGAAAAGGAAAATGTTTCCTTAAAAATAGAAAGTCATATGAATTTAAAAAGTAATAGGAAAACACAGCTTACCTGAAACTAATAGGAAAGTGAATACATTATTTAAAAAAAAAAAATCTACAGACACAGACTACTTTACACCTATGTTTTAGTGGCCTTTAAGAACACTGATTATCCCTCTTTTGTTTAAAAAAAAAAAAATCAGAGACTACAAATTAAAAGATGAACTATAGCAATACATTTTGTGAGTTTAATATGTTTAATATTCATGCATGCAAAGACAGTACAAGGTAATATTAAATCAACAATGATCATAGATTCAAACAACTTATATACCAATAACAAGTTGTTTGATCCAAATAACATTGAAATTGTTTAAAATGGTAGCCTATTAATGAAATGCAGAACATTAATATTAAATTATTAATATCATATAAGTATCCCAAATATATGTAATATAAAATGCAAAACTTCAGTCCAAAATAACAAAAATGTCAAATATATAAAATCAACTGGAGAAGATATTCACAATGCATATAAATAACAAGTTATAAAGATATATAAATTAAATATATAATTAAATATATAAATTACAAAATACATGGGAAATTCTTTAAATTATTAAGAAAAAGCCAAACAATCTAGAAACCATGAATTAGAGATATTCACAGTTTGCAGAAGAAATCCAAGAGGTCGATGAATAGATTAAAAGAGTTTCTGCCATGTAACTTAAGTGACATGAAATTTAAATTTATTTTCACACTTACATGATTGCTGTTAATTATCGCATCTAACAGTAAAATATGTGGAGGAATTATCACACAAATTGACAGTTGACTGGAGTGTAAAAGGTGGAGATGCAATTATCTTAAACCCAAAATATTCTAGTGAAATATTTACTTGAGAAAATATTGCCACATGCACAAGGATATGGGTTATATTAACAAAAGATTGGAAAGAAGCTAAGTATTCTTAAATAAACATTATATATATATACATCTATATTTATATATATATAAATTGCATATATATGATGTAATAAAATTTGGCAGTAGTTAAAATATATTAAACTGAATATATATTTCACTCAAAATATATATGAGGGAACAAAGCATAAAAGAATGATATGCTCACTATTATAGCATATTTATATCAATTTTGAAAAATGGAACATCTACATATTTTATTGATATGAAAGTCAATGTTGGTATATACTAAGAATCAAAAAATTTTAATATGTATTAAAGGTGTGAAGATCATAGACCATTCACAAAATTTGCAATGTTTTCCAAATAAATTACAGAAAAACTAAAAAAGGATTTACTACACCACAGATTATGAATGAAGTCCAAACATAATACTGTTGGTAATCCTGAATTCACAGCTCTCTCTGACAATTTGAATTTGTGAGCAAAAGACACCAACTACCTAAGTATAATAGGTGAATCCATTTACATGTGCATCCATTCCTACCACCAAAAATACTCAGACGTAAAAGAAACGGAAGTTATAGGTTCTAGTGAAAAGAGGAGCTATTCTGAAAGTGAATGAGTACCTGTATATTTTACCTGTGGGAGATGTTGGACCTCAGGTTCATTATATGAGAATATCATTTGGATAAGTCATAATCAATGGATTAGTTTTTGTCTTCTACTTTTAGAAGTATAAGATTATTGATGTCCAAATTTATGTGAAAATTGCATGCAATACAAATTATGTTCATTTATGAAATTATTAACATTTTTTGAATGGATAAAACCCAAACACCTGTGCTGTCAAGTCAATTCTGACCCTATAGGACAGAGTAGACCTGCCTCATTGAGTTTCCAAGGAGTGGTGGTGAGTTTGAACTGCCAACCTTTTGGTTAGCTGCCGAAAGCTTAACCACTGTGCCACCAGGGCTCGCTTAGAATGGATATATTATATATTAAATTAAAATCAGCAGCATTGTTTGAGAACATAATACATAAAAGTTTAAATGTTGAGGGGGTTCTAAACTTAATGAGATGTAGGCACCATGATCAGGAAAACAAGTCATGATAATATAAATGATATGGTGATGGGTACAGTAGTATCTGTGGTGGCTGAAAGCCTAGGGTGTTTAGAGCACAGGCTGCATGTAAGTGTGGAATAGAGAATTTTTGCTTTTGCTTTTTCCCCATCAAACTTAGTTTTATCAGTTGTAATTTATTTGTCTTGATATTGAAGAAAATCATGTGAGAATCCATTAAGCAAATATCTAAAACACATGCAAAAGTAATAACTATAGGCATATCACCTCAATACCTACTAAAGTGCATAAATCTGAATTTCCTTCAATATAGAAATACCCAAAGTGTAAAGAACTCGGATTGCGTAAGTAATATTTCTTAACACCATGAGTAAATTACGTGTGGCATACTGACAAATTATTAAAAAACAATAGAGGTGTAAGTTGTACTACTGTACATGTATGTTATCTAATTTTGTGTGAATAAAAAATAATGTATAGTAACAGCAGAGATGGATAGTACTATGCTATGGCAAAAATCTTGTTTGTAAGTGAAAGATTAAAGTAGCAATTAGCCCTCCAAGTCTGAGATTTCCCAAGTCATTTGATCAAGTTTTCATAAAGATATGTACAAGCTTCCTTTAAAAAAAAAAAAAAAAAAATTTTTTTTTTTTCCTTTTAAACAAATCTTATTTCTGCATCATTTTACATCTTTCAGGCACCAGTAGAGCCATGGTCAATGCAAACGGCACCACAGGAATAAACTTCATTCTTCTAGGGCCTTTAACCACACACAGATCCACCTATTCCTGTTTGCCATGGTGCTTATGATCTTCATCACCTCACTGATGGGCAACACCCTTATGATCATTCTCATTCATGTGGACCCTCAACTCCACATGCCCATGTACTTCCTGCTTAGCCAGCTTTCTTTCATGGAGATGATGCTGGTCTCCACCATTGTTCCCAAAATGGCAGCCAACTACCTGATGGACACTAGGTCTATCTCTCCCACTGGCTGTGGAGTCCAGATCTTCCTGCTTCTCACTCTGGGAGGGAGTGAATGCTTCCTCTTAACGGCCATGTCCTATGACCGCTACGTGGCCATATGTCACCCACTGTGCTACCCCATTCTCATGAGTCAGAAGCTCTGTTTACTCGTGACATCAGGTTCCTGGCTCCTGGGAGGGATCGATGGGCTGATGCAGGCTGGTGCCACTTTGAGCTTCCCTTACTGTCACTCACGGGAAATCAATCACTTTTTCTGTGAAGCACCATCACTGGTACGCCTTGCCTGTGCTGACACCACGATTTTTGAGTTTTTCATGTATGTCTGCTGCATTCTGATGCTCTTGATCCCTTTGTCTCTCATTTTGGCCTCATACAGCCTTATCCTGGCTGCAGTGCTCTGCATGCGGTCAGCTGGAGCTGGGAAAAAAGCCTTTAAGACTTGCTCCTCTCACCTGGTGGTTGTGGGACTCTTCTATGGCACCATCATGTTCATCTACATGAGGTCCAAATCTAATGATTCAGAGGACCATGATAAGGTGGTCTCAGTGTTTTATACCATCTTCACACCTGTCTTGAACCCCCTTATATACAGTGTGAGAAATAAAGAAGTCAAGGGTGCCTAGAGGAGGTGGCTGGAGAGACATTTTATGTGATATCAATGCTGAGCATAATTTGCCAAAAGGGCAGCAACCAAACTGGATACAGGTTACATTTCTAAAATATTGTTTTGCTATTTTGTTCATCCCATTTAAATTCTTCTTTTTGTGTTATCAAGTTATTTTGCTCTTACTTTGCCAATCTGGCTCCATTGTTCCTATGTGATTGTTTTTATATATGGTAAACTAATTAAAAATTATATTTGTCCTCCTGTTATAATTTGCAGTGGTGTTTTTGCTCTGAAATTAGGGCTCTGGCAATAAGTATGAGTGACTGAGTTTCTAAATAGCATATGATAAGTGTATAATTTGTATTTTTTGATAAATAATGGAAATCATTAATTTTGATGGGGATAATACCTTTTGAAAACTAAATGTAGATCCTAAATCACATAATGAAGATAAAATAAATTCAAATGAAATAAGGACCCAATGTGACCATCAAACATAAAATACGTAAGAAGACATCAAGAAATATTTGCAAAATGTTGCTGTGGGAAGATTTGTTAAAGAAACTTCCAGACAGAATATAAAAATGCTAATTGGCTTTTCATGACCTATGTTAAAACATAAGAGTAGAGAGATGAGCTGAAGAAAAAAATATATTGTGTACAAAGGAGTCAGTACACAGTGGATTCAAAAATAAAACTTTCTTTCAGCAAAGAAGTCTCAAATTAAGAAAGGGCCTCAGGCCAAAGATCCAACACAAGTTGTGACTCTAAAATCATTTATTAAGGCTTCAGGACGATTTAAGACACTGTACAAAAAAAAAAACCTTAAATAAACATCCAAAGAGACAAAAGACCTTCTATAAATCTTGAGAGTCTTGTAGATTCTCTTTAGTTAAAAATATATAGGACTACTAAAATGTTTCAGGGCACTGTAGTGCAGCAGAGTCACAGGAAGCCCAAGGTTGGTAGTTGTGGGTTTTGTCTAATGGAGTAAATTCCAGTAAGATTCATGGAAAACTCACAATGTTTTCAAGCATGTTTTTCTGACAGAAATATCACTAGTTTGGTCTAAGGAGTAAGCTGATTGAGGTGACTACTCAGTTTTCTCATGGTAGAGCAAGGGTGACTCAGAAAGCAGAGGCAAAAATCATGTAGAATAATTCCCAGAGAATCACACTGAATCTTAGTTAAGGAGCTGGCAACAATTTCTACCAGAATTTTAGAATTGCAAGTGACTGTATGCTACCCCATTCCCTATTTTAAGAAATGTCTTAAGAGTAATTGTGTTGGTGCAATTATATAATCCCCATGCTGTGACAAAGAGAGAAACCAAGACTTCTAGTGCACATCCCCAGCTGAGAGCCCAGCCAAATTCAAAGCCATTTTTTTCAGTCCTTGGTGGCACATCATGCAAGTGTATCTTTCACCTCCCAGTTGAGCCACTTCCACTGATGAAGCGTGGAGTAGAGATGAGCTGTCCCTGATGAAACCTGCTGAAATTGCAAATTCATTTGCAAAATAAATAATTGTTGTTTTAAACTTCTGTGCTTTGTGGATACACACACACACACACACACACACACATACACACATATACACACACTGGAATAGTGCTCAGGTGAATATATGTGTTATCTAAAACCCATAATAAAGATATGAACTACATTTGAATAAAAGGGGTTATAATTCTCTTTCCCTACTTCATATAATCTGGAACCACTGTTCTGAAAATAATATTTTTATCTGTTTAGAATTATTTTATATTACAGAGAAGTCTTACCACTTTGGCTTTGATTAAAGTTTTAAGATGTTCTAGAAGTGAAAAATCAAAAACAATGTGGTTGAGGAAAACCATTTAGATTTTTCTGTGAGAGGGCCAGGGGTTGCCGTCTGGGATCAGTCAACTAAGAACATGTACCTTGGGTAAGTTAGCTTCTCTGATATACAGCTATTCTGTCTATAAAAACAGCATTCCTAAAATTAAAAATATATGTATTATCAAGATTAATTTAAGTTAGTAATGTGAAAATAACATGACAGAGACTTCAGTGCCTGGAAACATGGCAGATGAGGTATCATAACCAACACACAGAGCTAGTTGAATAGATAGATAGACAGACTTGGAAAGAGATTATAGGCATGTGGATCTAAGTTTTTCTTTCATGCATTAAAGAACTGCATATATATACCACAGACACACACATACACAAATAAAAACAGTAATTAGAAAAATAAGGCAGAAGGAAGTAGCTTCTTTACCAGAATATTAGTCAAAGGAAATAAAAAAACAATGCTGTATCAACTTTCATGGCTCTGTGTTTCATGGACAACAGGAGATAAACTACAAGGCCCCTAAAGGTGAGGATTCAGAAGAACTCTGAATAAACCAGGGAATGTAAGGGACAACACAATTCTGTCTGAGTTAGCTAGAAATTAACCTCCCAGCTCCTCAAGTAGGTCCAGGAAATCTGCAGAAAATTCTTTCTCAGTGAATGGCACCAAGTAGAGTGGCTGAGAACTCGGTCAAGAACTTGTAGGTCACATAAAAAGCCCATAATTGTCTGCTGGAGAGAGAGGTCTCATGGAGCAGCATTGCGGCACTAGACATGGGAGTGAAGAAGTATTCTTGGACATCCAGCCCAATAGGTTTTCAGATGACTCCAGCCAGTATCTGATTGCAACTTCAAAATGGACATTCTAGCAGAGAACCAACCCACTCAACCCAGAATCCTGGGGAGATAATAACTTATTGTTTTAAACTGCCAAGTTTTGTGGTGTTTTGTTAGACAGCAATAGCTGTGAAGATATGAGTTAAAATATATAATACCTTTTATTGTTTGAGTAGATGAAGTTGTAATAAAATTAGTTTTTGATTAATTAAGTGTATGGTACATTGTCCTAGATTATCACTAAACATAAAGAAGTAAAGTGCATATTGTCTTAAATGACACAAAGAAATCGTGAAATGCAAAAAAATAATCAATCCAAAGAAGACAGGAATGAGATGAAGGGGGGACACAGAGAAGATAAGTAACTAAAAATCACTACATTGAATAATATAAAGTTTTTTTTTAATTTAAAATATTTAGTCTATTTCCATTTGCTGAAAAACATAAGTTTTTCAGCAAATGGAAATAGACTAAATATTCCAAGCAAAGAATCTAGACTGGAGAAAACCTTTTCGTATTTTAATTGTTGTTGTTAGGTTCCTTCATGTGGGTTCCTACTCAGAGCGACCCTATGTGCATCATAATGAAACACTGCCCCATTTTGCCCCAACCTAACTATCATTTCTATGTTTGAGCCCATTATTGCGGCCACTGTGTTAATCCCTCATTTTTGCTGACCCTCTACTTCACCAAGCATGATGTCCTTCTCCAGGGACTGGTTCCTCCTTATAATATGTCCAAATTACATGGGACGAAATCTCGCCATCCTCGCTTCTAAGGAGCATTCTTGCTGTACTTCTTCCAAGACAAATTTGACCATTCTTTTGACAGTCCATTTTATATTCAATATTTTCCACCAACACCGTGATTCTAAGGCATCGATTCTTCTTTGGTCTTCCTTACTCGTTGTCCATCTTTCACATGCAGAAGTGGCAAAAGGCAACTGAAAATACAATGGCTTGGGTCAGGTGCACCTTAGTCCTCAAAGCGACATTTTTGCTTTTTAACACTTTAAAGAGGGCTTTTGCAGCCAATTTGCCAAATGCAATACATCCTTTGATTTTTTGACCGCTGCTTCCACTGGAGTTAATTGTAGATCAGAGTAAAATTAAATCCTTGACAACGTCAGTATTTTCTCCATTTATCACGATGTTGGTTACTGGTCCAGTTTTGAGGATTTTTGTTTTCTTTATTTTGAGGTGTAATTCATACTGAAGGCTGACGTCTTTGATCTTCATCAGCAAGTGCTTCAAGTCCTCTTTACTTTCAACAGGCAAGGCTGTGTGTTCTGCATATTGCAGGTTGTTAATGAGTTTTTCTCTAATCCTGATGCTGCCTTCATCATATAGTCCATCTCAGATCATTTGCTCAGCATACAAATTGAATAAGTATGGTGAAAGGATACAATCCTGATGCACATCTTTTCTGATTTCAAACTAAGCAGTGTCCCATTGTTGTGTTCCAGTTACTGCCTCTTGGTCTATGTAGAGAATCCGCATGAGCAAAATTAAGTGTCCTGGAATTCCCACTCTTTGCAATGTTATCCAAAATTTGTTATGATCTACTCAGTCAAATGCCTTTGAATAGTCAATAATTAACACAGAAAGATCTTTCTGTTCCACAGTCAGCCCCTGGCCTTGTTCTGACTGATGATATTGAGCTTTTCCTTTGTCTCTTTCCATAGATGTAGTTGTTTTGACTTCTGTGTATTCCATCTGGCGAGGGCCATGTGCATAGTTGCCGTTTATGTTGGTGAAAAAAAGGTATTTGCAATGAGGAAGTCATTGGTCTCGCAAAACTCTATCATTCAATCTCCAGCATTGTTTCTATCACCAAGGCCATATTTTCCGACTACCAATTGTTCTTCTTTGTTTCCAACTTTCACATTCTAATCACCAGTAATTACCAATGCATCCTGATTGCACGTTCAATCAATTTCAGACTACAGAAGCTGAAAAAAATCTTCAATTTCTTCAACTTTGTTCTTAGTGGTTGCTGCGTAAATTTGAATGATAGTCATATTAACTGGTCTTCCTTATAGGCCTATGGATATTATCCTATCACTGACAGCACTGTACTTCAGGATAGACCTCGAACTGTTCTTTTTGACGATAAATGTAACACCATTCCTCTTCAAGTTGTCATTTCCGTCATAGTAGGCTATGTGTTGTCCAATTCAAAATGGCCAATACCAGTCCATTTCAGCTCACTAATGCCTAGGATATCGATGCTTATGTGTTCCATTTCGTTTTTGAAGATTTCCAATTTTCCTAGATTCATACTTCGTATATTTCAGGTTCCAAGCATTAGTGGTATTTTCAATTGCCTCATATGCATGTGAAAGATGGACAGTGAATAAGGAAGACTGAAGAAGAATAGACGCCTTTGAATTGTGGTGTTGGCAAAGAATATTTAATATACCAAAAGAACAAACAAATCTGTCTTGGAAGTAGTACAGCCAGAATGCTCCTTAGAAGCCAGGATGGTGATACTGCATCTAACATACTTTGGCCATGTTGTCAGAAGAGATCAGTCCCTGGAGAAGGACATCATGCCTGGTAAAGTACAGGGTCAGCTTTTAAAAGAGGAAGACCCTCAATGAGATGGATTGACACAGTGTCTGCAACTATGGGCTCAAGCATAACAACGAGTGTAAGTATGGCACGGGGCCGGACAGTGTTTCTTTCTGTGGTACATAGGATCGCTATGAGTCGGAAGCAACTCCACTGCACCTAATAACAACAACAATAAACATCTTTCTGGTATTCTCAGCTTTTAGCCAAGATCCACCGGACATCAGCAATTATATCCCTCCTTCCGTGTCATTTTCTTTATTTTTTTTCTTTCAAATCAGGATTTTTTTATTTTAATATTTATTTAACCACAACTTATTTTTAAAAAAGAAAAGAAAGGGAACATATATCTGTGTACCCAAAGCCTAGCACACAGAGCACATGTTTCTTGTAGATCAGAGTCATTATACATGGTTGTCTGCCCAATGGATCAGAATCAAGTCATACAGAAATACAGCTGTATATGGCTTCAGTATGTCATATCTTCTTTGACAAGACAAGTGATGGAACTTACCATTGTGCCAGTTGGGTAGTGCTCACATAGTTCATTTGAAGAGTTAGTGTTTCTTACTCTTTGGTCTGCCATCCCAATGATCCAAATCTTTCTTCATTATAATACCCTGATTCCATTATCCTTTGAAATCCTTCCACTGGCTATATACTTACATATTCAAATTTATCTCTCTAGGTTTATAGTCTCAGTCTTCCTCAATACATTTAATCAATTAATATATAAAAACAGAACCACCGTGGCCAGAAATAGAACTGAAGTTAATGTAACAGTGGTTAAGAATTTCAGCCTAGGTTTACATTCCTACCCATTACTATCCACAGGACTCTGGATGTGATAATAGCACCTACTTCATGGGGTTAATACGGGCATGGAATGAGCAATGTATGAAAAGTACTTGGTACTGTTCCTGACAGTGCACAATAAATGTTGTAATTATAATTAACAATGCACATGTTATAATTGTTATTATGTGATAGCAATGATGGAAATAACAGTAATTCCCAAATGTTATCAGGTAGATATTTTGATTTTTCTCTTTTTTTTTTTAATTATGCTTTAGATGAAGGTTTACAGAGCAAATTAATATCTCCTTAGGCAATAAATACACATACTGTTTTGTGACATTGGTTGCCAACCCTACACCATGTCAACATTCTACCCTTGTCAACCTTGGGTTCCCCATTATCAGCTTTCCTGTTCCCTCCAGCCTTCTCATCCTTGCCCCTGGGTTGGTGTGCCCATTTAGTCTTGATTTGTTTTACGGGTCTGTCTAAATTTTGGCTGAAGGGTGAACCTTCGGAGTGACTTCAGTACTGATTTAAAAGGACACTTAGGGGCCATACTCTCGAAGTTTCTCCAGTCTCTGTCAGACCAGTAAGTATGGTCTTTTTTTGTAAGTTATAGTTTTGTTCTGCATTTTTCTCCAGTTCTGTCCTGGACCCTCTATTGTGATCCTTGTCAGAGCAGTCGTTGGTGGTAGCTGGGCACCATCTAGTTATGCTGGACTCAGTCTGGTGGAGGCTGTGGTAGTTGTGGCCCATTAGTTTCCACATCCTTTTCTGAATCGGCTTGAATTTCTGGCAGTTTCCTGTTGATATACTGCTGCAGCCATTTTTTAATTATCTTCAGCAAAATTTTACTTGAGTGAAATTTTAAGGAGGCATATTTAAATATAAAGACAAAGAATATATGAAATTTAAAAGGTCAAAAAGATACGTAAGACAAATATTAATTAAAAGGAAATATGGTTTAGCTATAAAATATTAAACAAAGCAGATTTTAAGAAAAAAAACTCTAGATATGAAGATGCTCACACACACCACATAAGACAGGCTCTATGTTTTTTTGGATTATTAGCTTGGAGTCCTGGTGGCGCAGAGGTTAAAAGCTGACACTTATCAAAAGATTGGCAGTTCAAATCCACCAGCTGCTCCTTGAAAACCCTATAAGGCAGTTCTGCTTCGCCCTATAGGGTTGCTATGAGTTGTAATTGACTCAACATGATTGGTTTTTATTTTTTCATATTAGCCAGCATGTTTTGTAATGCTCCTTGGTTTTCAGATACTTTCACTGACTTTATTTGACTCTATACCAAGGAGAAATACATTTCCCAAGATCCTTTGCCAGCATATTTCTTGTAGGAAATCACAATGTAAGACTGTCAGAAGATTAGAAAGGCTATAGGACAGAAGTCAGCAAATTTCTCCTTCTCTCTTTCCCCACTTCAACTATAGTTCCTGGAAGTAACCGTGGCTCGCCATGATTTCACTTTGAATAAATAGCCACTCTCTTCATGGTTTCAGATATTGTCTGCTGGTCCTCACCTTGGTTCTGGGTTCTGCATGAGGGCCCCACCCATGGGGTCCTGGAAGCCATCTTGTCCTGCTGTTTGACAGTTTTCTGGGTGTTGGAAGCAACATACTGATGGGAGTCTCTAAGTTGATTCAGCTTCCCTTGTTTGGTTCCTTGATTCCTTCATCTCCTATTGAAGTACTTATCTGAATTCTGTTCTCTCTTTTGAAATAGCTAGTGATCTCTCTCCTGATAACTGATTTTTAGATGAGGAAATTAGGCTTAGAAAAAAGTTTTTGAAAGAGACAACCTACTGGAGACATTTTCTTCTCATGATGATGGAAGAAACAATAGAGAAATATGAAAATATAATATCGCTGAAACTCTAGGCTTGGAAGTGGTATACAGACACTTTCAGCCACATGCTATTGAGCAAAGTTTATCAAATCACTAGGTTAACGCGTGATGGAGTGAAGAAGTGTGCTCCTCATGTGATCAGCAGAAGGCAGTAAATACTTGTCAAATGATAGTCTCTTTATCACAGACTCCAAACACCATGGGCAGAAAGTTAGTTGAAAAAACTCTTTAGCAACCATAAGAGTATATTCCACAATTATCATGGCAGATAGGAAACCCCGGTGGCGTAGTGGTTAAGTGCTATGGCTGTTAACCAAAAGGTTGGCAGTTCGAGTCCACCAGGCGCTCCTTGGAAACTCTATGGGGCAGTTGTACTCTGTCCTATAGGGTCGCTATGAGGCAGAATCGACTCAACAGCAGTGGGTTTTTTGGGGTTTTGCATCATGGCAGATAAGGCAATATGAATCTTTTAAAAAGCATATCTCAGAGAGAAGATCCAGGGGCTATGCTATCAAAAAAATGAATGTGAAAACTACTCCAAGGAGGCAGAAAAGTGGCCTTATCAGTGACTATTCCTCATCAGAAATATAGTGGGCCTTTAAATGTCTGCCTAATGGAATTTCAGAATTTCTGGGGACCCACGATTCCTGTGGATATCTCATTCTTTCTTTCCTAATACCAGTGTTTATTTCCGTTATCCTGTCCCTGTCCAACCAAGACATGCTGGATATTTGGATAACTGGGAAATTTAGATAATTCACAGGTCATCAGATAAAAGAAGGACCTTATAGGTGACTGCTTATCACCAAGAGATCCTGGGCTTTGAGCTTATTCCATGACTGAACGGGACATTTGGTTGTCTCCTTTGGAGAGGAGTTGGGACCCAGAAGGGTGAACTACTTGATTAGGAATGTTGGTTAATCATCTGATCTTCATCCTTCCTGGCTCAAGTTTAGATTGCACTTCCCTTTTCTCTGAAGTTAGGTGTGGACTGTGAAACATTAGTGCAAGTGACATGCGTAACCCATGGCAAGAATTTAGAGCCAGCGAGTGAAATTCCATGTTCTTTCCATCTTCCAGAAATTGCTGTTGCTTCACAGTGAGGGAAGCACCATCAGCCTGTGTCCCTGAGCGAGGACAAATCCCAAGATAACATGCAGCGTGATCCAGAAATCCACTATTGTGGTTTTATGATAGAGATTTTTTTTTAATCACTGGTGTTATACTACAGCATAAACTAGAATATTATAACTAATTGCCCACATTCTAGACAAAAATTCATGTTTGTGATTCCACTCATCTAAAATTAACAAAATCTTGTCATTCCAGTGAGAAATTTGGGAATGTAGCTAAGTACACAGAGGGTAAAATTTCAGTGTTGAAGGGGAATTAGATTTGTGTATAAGTGGTAAAGACCAATGTTAAAATAATTTGGTAGTTTTTAAAATTTTTTTCTAACAAAATAAGACATAGACTCTGAAGTAACCCAATCTTCAAAAATACTGATATAGGATAGATGGAAATTACACAGGAGAATACAAAATAAATTCTTTTGTTCTTCTCATATTTTATAGAATAATCTCAGAAATTATACTTTCCATTAAGATTTCCGCCATTTTATTTTCATATCAAAAATATTTGAAAGGTAAAAATAAATATATCCTTCCAGCTTTCAAAAATAATCACTGAGTGTATCACAATAAACTGTTCTCTTAATTTGTTTTATTTCTGGGAGTATGCAATAAAATTGCCAAGGAAAACAATAAGGCATCAGCCAATATACTGGATTATGCAATGCTGAGTATATTCCTCAGCCTCCCTCAGAGGATGCACATGACCCCTTCCCTCATGAAAGTTGTTCTCACTTGTAAATTACTTTCACAGAAAAACAAACAAATATTTCTAATGCTAAGAAAACGTGGCTGTAGGCATCAGATGATAGTGGGTAAAAAAAAAAAAAAGTGGGTAGAGCATCAAAAATCAGAAAAAAAGTATTTCCTTTTTATTAGATGAAATAAATTTCTAAATGTTCACCATCACTACTCATTTTTCTTTTGGTATCTGGAGACCATAAACATCACTATTCATGGCACCATGACCTGCACGGTGACTAATAAATGATAAGTGTTTGATAACCTAATTGTTGACCTAAATAATATGTAAATTGATGGCTATATTTTCTTTTTTTATGTAGCATAAAGTAAGTTCCCTAAAACCCGTTGCCATCGAGTGGGTTCTGACTCCGACCAACCCTATACGACACAGTAGAACTGCGCCATAGGGTTTCCAAGGAGTACCTGGTGGATTTGAACTGCTAACCTTTTGGTTTGCAGCTGTAGCTCTTAACCGCTATGTTACCAGCGTTTCCAAAGTGAATCCAGGGTCTTATATCAAAACTTGCTACTACAGTCTGTAAATTGTATTTACAGGCTTGGAGTGGATAAGAAAAGAAATTTAAACATGGACTCATTGAGAAAAAATGTATATATATATATATAGTCCAATCAAATGAATTATTTGCAAGGGAAAAAGAATTAATATTTTGTTATAAAAGCTATGATTGGCAATAAATTTACTTTAAGTGAAATCATAATAGCAAGATATAAAATTGTTCTAAATTGAAATTTTTAAGCTTATTTTAAAAATCATAAACAGAGTGAGGGTAATGGGGAAGTTATGGTATATGGAAGCTTTTCAGAAGTAAATATTTAGCAAATGTGTATGGATAACAATTCTTTTTTTTAATATTAAGTATTCTTTTTATTGTGCTTTAAGTGAAAGTTTACAATTCTAGTAAGTTTCTCATACAAAAACTTATACAGACATGGTTAAGGTGATCCTAGTTGCTCTCCCTACAATGTGACAGCACTCTCCTTCTTTCTCCCCTGTGTATTTCCTGTGTCCATTCATCCAGTTCCTGTCCCCCTCTGCCTTCTCATCTTGCCTCCAGAGAGCTTTACCCACACAGTCACAATGTGTCTACTTGAGCTAAGAAGCACAATCCTCACCAGTTTCATTTTATGTCTTATAGACCAGTCTAATCTTTGTCTGCAGAAGTGGCTTCAGAATGGTTTTAGTTTTGGGCTAACAGAGAGTCCAAGGGCCATGACCTCTGGAGTCCTTCCAGTGTTCAGTCAGACCATTTAGCCTGGTCTCTTTTACTAGAATTTGAGGTCTGCATTCCACTTTTCTCCTGCTCCATCAGAGATTCTCTGTTGTGTTCCCTTAGAGTGCAGTCATTGGTGGGAACCGGGCACCATCTAGTTCTTCCAGTCTCAGGCTGTTAGAGTCTCTGGTTTAAGTGGCACTTTCTGTCTCTTGGGCTCATATTTCCTTGAGTCCTTGGTGTTCTTCATTCTCTTTTGCTCCAGGCGGATTGAGATCAATTGATGCATCTTACATGGCCGCTTGCTAACTTTCAAGACCCCAGACACCACTCATCAAAGTAGGATGTGGAATACTTTCTTAATACGATTTGTTACGTCAGTTGACCTAGATGTCCCCTGAACCATGGTCCCCAGACCCCCACCCTTGCTACCGTGTCCCTCGAAGTGTTTCGTTGTATTCAGGAAACTGCTTAGCTTTTGGATTAGTCCAGTTGTGCTGACTTCCCCTGTATTGTGTGTTGTCCTTCCCTTCACCTAAAATGATTCTTGTCTACTCTGTAATTAGTGAATATCCCTCTTCCTCCTTCCCCATTCTCGTAATCATCAAAGAATGTTTTCTTCTGTGTTTAAACCTTTTCCTGAGTTCTTATAATAGTGGTCTCAAGCAATATTTGTCCTGCGACTGACTAATTTCAATCAGCATAATGCCTTCCAGATTCCTACATGTTATGAGATGTTTCATGGATTCATTGTTTTTCTCTATTGTTGCATCGTATTCCATTGTGTGAATATACCATAATTTGTTTATCCATTTATCCATTGGTGGGCACCTTGATTGTTTCCATCTCTTTGCTATTGTAACAGTGCTGCAGTGAACATGGGTGTGCATATATCTACTCTTGTAGGGCTCTTATTTCTCTACACTATATTCCAAGGACTGGGATTGCTGGATCGTATGGTACTCCTATCTTTTTAAGGAAACGCCAAATCGATTTCCTAAGTGGTTGTGCCATTTTACATTCCCACCAGCAATGTATAAGTGTTCCAGTCTCTCCACAACCTCTCCAACATTTATTACTTTGTGTTTTTTAGATTAGAGCCAGCTTCGTTGTGGTAAGATGGTATCTGATTGTAGTTTTGATTTGCATTTCTCTAAAGGCTATTGATCATGAGCGTTTCCTAACGTAGCTGTTAGCTGCCTGAACGTCTTATTTGGTGAAGTTTCTGTTCATACCCTTTGCCCATTTTTTAATTGGTTTATTTGTCTTTTTGTTGTTGAAGTTTGGCAGTATCTTGTAGATTTTAAAGATTTAGACACTGATCGGATTTGTTGTAGCCAAATTTTTTTTCCCAGTCTATAGGTAGTCTTTTTACTCTTTTGGTGAGGCCTTTGGATGAGGATAAGTGTTTCATTTTTAGAAGCTCCCAGTTATCGACTTTACCTTCCAGTGTTTGTGCATTGCTGGCAATGTTTTGTATACTGTTTATGCTATGTTTGAGGGCTACTAGAGTTCTTCCTATTTTTTCTTCCATGATCTTTATCATTTTAGATTTTATATTTAGGTCTTTGATCCATTTTGAGTTAGTTTTTCTGCATGGTGTGAGAGGTATGGGTCTTGTTTCATTTTTTTGCAGATGGGTATCCAGTTATTCCAGCACCATTTGTTAAAGAGACTGTCTTTTCTCCATTTAATGGACTTTGGGCCTTTGTTAAATACAAGCTGCTCATACGTGGATGAATTTATGTCTGAATTCTCAATTCTGTTCCATTGGTCTATGTACCTGCTGTTGTGCCAGTACCAGGCTGTTTTGACTACCCTGGTGTTGTAATATGTACTAAAATCAGGTAGTGTGAGGCCTCCCACTTTGTTCTAATTTTTCAGTACTGTTTTACTTATCTAGGGCCTCTTCCCTTTCCATATGAACTTGGTGATTTGTTTCTCCATCTCATTAAAAAATGCCATTAGAGTTTGGATCAGGCTTGCATTTATCTGTAGATTGCTTGGAGTAGAATAAACATTTTCACAATCTTGAGTCTTCCCATTGAAGAACAAGTTATGTTTTTTCACTTACGTAGGTCTCTTTCGGTTTCTTGCAGTAGTGTCTCATAGTTTTCTTTGTATAGGTCTTTTATGTCTCTGGTTAGATATGTTCCTAAGTATTTAATCTTCTTGGGGCTATTGTAAATGGTATTCATTTCATGATTTCCTCTTCGACTTTCTCTTTGCTCATATAGAGGAATCCAACTGGTTTTTGCATGTTTATCTTGTATCCTGATACTTTGCTGAAATCTTCTATTAGTTCCAGTAGTTTTCTTGTGGATTCTTTAGGGTTTTCCGTGTATAAAATCATATCATCTGCAAATAGAGATAGTTTATTTCTTCCTTACCAATTTGGATGCTTTTTTTTTTTTTTTCCCTAGACTAATTGCTCTGGCTAGGACCTCCAGAACAATGTTGAATAAAAGTGATGATAAAGGGCATCCTTGTCTGGTTCCCATTCTCAAGGGGAATGATTTCAGACTCACTCCATTTAGGGTGCTGTTGGCTGTTGGCTTTACATAAATGTCCTTTATTATGTGGAGGAATTTTCCTTCTACTCCTATTTTGCTGAGAGTCTTTATCATGAATGGATGTTGGACTTTGTCAAATGCCATAAGACCATGTGGTTCTTGTCTTTTATTTATATGATGGATTACATTGATTGTTTTTCAAATGTTAAACCATCCCAGCATACCTAGTATGAATCCTACTTGGTCAAGGTGACTTACTTTTTCAATATGTTGTTGGCTAGAATTTTGCTGAGGGTTTTTGTGTCTAAGTTCATGGGGAATATCGGTCTCTAATTTTCTTTTTTTGTGGTGTCTTCACCTGGATTTGTTATGACGGTTATGCTGGCTTCATAGAATGAGATTGGGAGTATTCCATCCTTTTGTATGTTCTGAAATACCTTTAGTAGTAGTGGTGTTAACACTTCTCTGAAAGTTTGGTAGAATTCTCCAGTGAAGTCATCAGGGCCAGGGCTTTAATTTATTGGGGATTTTTAATTATCTTTTCAATTTCTTCTTTTGTTATAGGTTTATTTAGCTGTTCTACATCTGTTTGTGTTAGATTAGGTAGGTAGTGTGTTTCTAGAAATTTATCCAATTCTTCTAGGTTTTCAAATTTGTTGGAGTACAATTTTTCATAATATTCTGTTATGATTCTTTTAATTTCAGTTGGGTCTGTTGTAATATTGCCGATCTCATTTCTTATTCGGGTTATTTGCTTTCTCTCCTATTTTTCTTTTGTCCATTTGGCCAATGGTTTATCGATTTTGTTGATCTTTTCATAGAACCAGCTGTTGGTCTTGTTAACTCTTTCAATTGTTTTTCTTTTCTCTATTTCATTTAATTCTGCTCTAATTTTTATTATTTTGTTTCTACTGGTACCCTAGGACTTCTTTTGCTGCTTTCTTTCTATTTCTTTGAGTTGTAGGGATAATTCTTTGATTTTGGCCTTTCCTTCTTTTGGATGTGTGCATTTATTGCTATAAATTGACCTCTGAGCACTGTTTTGCTGTGTCCCACAGGTCCTGGTAGGAAGTGTTTTCATTCTCATTTGATTCTACGAATTTCTTTATTCCACCCTTAATTTCTTCTATAACCCAGTAGTATTTCAGCAAGGTGTTGTTCAGTTTCTGTGCGTTTGGGTTTTTTTTCACTTGCTTTATGTTATTGGCTTCTACTTTTATGGCTTTATGGTCAGAAAAGATGCTTTGAAATATTTTGATGTTTTGGATTCTGTTAAGGCTTGCTTTATGACCTAATACGTGGTCTATTCTGGAGAACGTTCCATGTGCATTGGAAAAGAAAATATGCTTGTCTGCCGTTGGGTGGGGTGTTCTGTATGTGCCTATGAGATCAAGTTGGTTGATTGTGGCATTTAGACTTTCACTGTCTTTATTTAGCTTCTTTCTGGATGTTCTGTCCTTCACCAAAAGTAGTGTGTTGGAGCCTCCTACTATTATTGTAGAGCTGCCCATCTCTATTTTCAGTGCTTTTAGAGTTCATTTTATGTATTTTGGAGCCCTGTCATTGGCTGCACAAAAGGGTCCTTCCTTATCCTTTGTGGTAGATTTTACTTTAAAGTCTATTTTGTTAGAAATTAATATTGCCACTCTTCTTTTTTTTGGTTGTTGTTTGTTTGGTATCTCTTTTCCATCCTTTGAGTTTTAGTTTGTTTGTATCTTTATGTCTAAGGTATGTCTCTTGTAGGCAACATATAGGCAGATCTTGTTTTTTTAATCCACTCTGCCACTCTCCGTCTCTTTATTGGTGCATTTAGTACATTTACATTCAGCGTAATTATGTCTAGGTATGAGTTTAGTGCTGTCATTTTGATGCCTTTTTTTTTGGTTGTTGACAGTTTCTTTTTTCCACTGAATTTTCTGTGCTGAGTAATTTCTCTTTATGTATTATCTTTTCTTCTTTTCCAGTGTTGTTGCTTTTGTTTTTTCTGTCTTCATGTTTTTCTTTTTTATTATTATTTTGATGTGCAGGATTGTTATTTTCCTTTGTGATTACCTTGATAAATTTACCCCTATTTTCATACTCCATATGAAAGATCTATGACTATATCTTTTAGTTCTTCTTTTTTGAGTTAATGTTGTCATCTTTTACTTCATGATGTCTGTTTCCCTGTTCTGAGCATTTTAGCTTTGATTTAGTTTTGTGATTTCTCTGTCTTGAATGATATCTGGTTTCCCTGTCCTCTGTTCTTGTCTTGGATTGTTATCTGATGTTATCGAGTTTCTAACTGGAGGATTTCCTTTAGAATTTCTTGTAATTTTGGTTTGGTTTTGGCAATGTCCCTCAACTTCTGTTTATCTGGAAATGCCATAATTCACCTTCATATCTGAGACAGTTTTGCTGGATATATAATTCTCGGCTGGCAATTCTTTTCCCTTTAAGTCTTTATATATGTCCTCCCATTGCCTTCTTGCCTGCATGGTTTCTGCTGAGTAGTCCGAGATTAGTCTTACTGACTGTCCTTCACAGGTGACTTTTTGTTTATCCCTAGCTGCTCTTAAAATTCTCTTTATCTTTGGTTTTGGCAAGATTGACTATAATATGTCTTGATATCTTTCTCTTGAGATCTACCTTCTGTGGGGTTAGATGAGCACCTTGGATAGATATCTCATCTTTCATGAGATCAGGGAGGTTTTCTGCCAACAAATTTTCCACAATTTTCTCTGTATTTTCTGTTTTTCCTCCCTGTTCTGGTACTCTGATTACTTGTAGGCTATTTCTCTTGATAGAGTCCCACATGATTCTTAGGGTTTCTTCATTTCTTAAAATTCTTTTATCTGATTTTTCTTTGAATATATTGGTGCCAAGTATTTTATTTTCAGTCTCACTAATTCTGACTTCACTTTCCTGAATTCTGCTCCTTTGACTTTCTACTGAGTTGTCTAATTCTGAAATTTTATTGTTGATCTTCTGAGTTTCTGACTGCTGTGTCTCTAAGGATTCTTGAAGCCTATTAAATTTTTTGTTATTCTCTTGAATAACCTTCTTAATTCCCTCAACTGCTTTATCTGTGTGTTCCTTGGCTTGTTCTGCATTTTGCCTGAGCTCTTTTTTTTCTTTCCTGATATCTTGAAGAGTTCTGTATATTATTATTTTGTATTCTATCTCTGGTAATTCTAGGAATATATCTTCATCTGGAAGATTCCTCAATTCTTTGCTTTGGAAGCTTGCTGACATGATCATTGTCTGCTTCTTTATGTGATTTGATATTGACTGTTGTCTCTGTATGTTTGCATACTGTGTCGTAGCTTCTTGCTTTGTTTTGTTTTGAAATACTTAATAGGCTGCTCAAATTAGTTGGTTTGATTAATGGAGCCTTTGAAGCTCTAACGTCCTGTCACCAGATGGCTAGAGCTGTTATCAGATATATGAGCCTAGAAGTCCATTCAGTTTTCTTGTAAGGATTTAGCTCATATTTCCAGGTAGTTAGTCACCAAGTGTGTGGTGTAGGCTCTCACCTACTGTCTTTGAGGAGCAGTGGTGATTGGTGTATGCACAGGTCTCTTGTTGCATCAGGTGGTCACACTCTGAGCAAGGTAGGGGGTTGACAACCTTTCCCTGAGTGTTTGTGAGGAAGACATGTCCCTGTTCTCTAGAGTGCACAAGTGGGTGGGCTCTGCAGCCATACCATTGACACCCGATACTTTTAACTGTAAGGACTGGGAGACACCACTTATCCTTGTACCCCTGATATGGGTGGCTAGGTGGTGCAGGTGGAGCCACCAGTCCTCAGGCCCCTGATTTGGGTAGGTGAGGACCCTGCTTATTAGAGCAGTGTCAAGCATCAAGAACCCACCTCGCCACTGCACAGCTGAAACCGTTAAAGTCAGACCTTAGGCCACACACCCTTGCACTGTAACAAGAACCCAGCTCCTGAAATGGGCCACACAGTTCTATGCAGGGGTGAAAGCCATTCAAAGTCTATGGTCCACTTGTGCCTGGACAGGAGCTGCTTCTGCCCTGAGTTTCCAGCTTAGAGGAGCCATCAGATTATTTTTTCCCTGTTTGTTAATTTGCTCCTTCTCCAATGGCTCTGGTTGCATGCCAGGACCTATCTCAGGCCCAGGGAAATCGAATGTCACTGAAGCCAGCTTGGGGGCCTGGGACAGAGGGTGAGGGATCAGATAAATGGGAGAGAGTTCTTTTGAAAGGGGAGGTATTTGATCTGTGCAGTGAATTAAATGCTAGCACTTATGCCGAGAGCGCTGTTCTTCTCTGATTCTGGAGGCATGAGTAGACTCTGTGCCACTGGCTCTCTGTGGTTAGGGAAACCGTGTACAGAAAGCTACTGCCAGCCCTTCTGCAGTCACACCAGCAGATCAGGGATGAGGGGCGCTGGTTCCCACTGAGTTAGGTCCGGCAACTTCTTGCTGCTTCTGAACCGTATCTCCCTCCCTCTGTTGCTAAGTCCAATTTCTTAACTTTGCCTTTGATGTCCAGGGCTCCGAGCTTGTCATATATATAATCAATTTACTTGTTTTTTCAGGTCTTTGTTGTAAGAGGGACTATCAGAAGCATCTGACTACTCCACTATCTTGGCCCTGCCTGCATCTGATGCATTCTTGTCTAGCTATATTTGATAGATACTTTTCTAGGTTAGAACATAAGTTTTCCTCATGCTTTCAAAGTAGACATTATGTTCTCATGCCTGACTGATGGAAATTCACAGTCATGGGAATTCTTTCCTTTTTTTTTTTGATTCAAAAAATCCTCTTATAAAATGTAATGAAGAAAAATATGTAAAATTGTTTATTTGCATTTTATGAATTCCTAACTTGGATTATTTCTAGCATAAATATAAATATTGAAAACAACTGCAAATATATCATCACAAAGTTTCACAATCCATATTTGCAACAATGGTTGAGGGCACCTGCTTTCCCTTGGACCATTTCTATTACTATTTTTAAGTCTTCCAATAGCTGATAAACCATTTGGAAAAATGATGAATTCCACCTGCCATTTTAATTTAAATTTATTTTTTAGTGAAATTAGATAAATTTCCATGAATATATTTGTGCCTTCTTATCTTCTACTGGACTCTCCTGACATATATTTTGCTCATTTTTATACTTTTATGTTGATTTGAGGAGTGCTATCCTGGTGGCATAGTGGTTAAGAGCTATGACTGCCAGTCAAAAGGTCGGCAGTTTGAATCCACCAGGTGCTCCTTGGAAACCCTATGGGGCAGTTCCACTCTGTCAAAATTGACTCAATGACTTGGTTTATATGTATCATAAAGACGGGAAAGAAAGAAGAGACCAAAATGGATGTCAAAAGAGACTTCGAAACTTTCTCTAAAATATCCGGTAGCTAAAGGGAATAGAAAAAATTAAGAAGTAGAAGAGCTGAACAGAAGATTCAAAGGGCAGCTTGAAAGACAAAATAAAATATTATAATGAACTGTGCAAAGATCTGGAGCTAGAAAATCAAAAGGGAAGAAAACTCTCAGTATTTCTCAAGCCAAAAGAACTGAAGAAAAATTCAAGCTGCAAGTTGCAATATTGAAGGATTCTATGGGCAAAATATTGAACAGCTCAGGAAACATCGAGAGAAAGATGGAAGGAATACGCAGAGTCATTATACCAAAACTAATTGGCCAATGTTCAACATTTCAGGATGTAGCATATGATCAAGATCCAATGGTACTGCAGGAAGAAGTCCATGCTATGCTGAAAGGCATGGCAAAAAACAAGGGTCCAGGAACTGATAGAATACCAATTGAGATGTTTCAACAAACAAATGCAGCACTGGAAGTGCTCACTTGTCTATGCCAAGAAATTTGGAAGAGAGCTACCTGGCCAACCAACTGGAAGAGAGCCAATATATATGCCTATTCCCAAGAAAGGAGGTCCAATCAAATGCAGAAATTCTTGAACAATATCATTAATATCACATACAAGCAAAATTTTGCTGAAGATCATTCAAAAGTGGCTGTAGCAGTGTATTGACAGGGAACTGCCAGAAGTTCAAGATGAATTCAGGAGAGGATATGGAATGAGGGATATCATTGCTGATGTCAGATGGATCCTGGGTGAAAGCAGAGAATACCAGAAAGATGTTTACCTGTGTTTTATTGACTATGCAAAGACATTCGACTGCGTGGATCATAACCAATTACGGATAACATAGCAAAGAATGGGAATTTAGAGCACTTAATTTTGCTTATGAGAAACTTGGACATAGATCAAGAGGCAATCGTTCCAACAGAACAAGGGGATACTTCATGGTTTAAAGTTAAGAAAGATGTGCATCAGGTTTGTATCTTTTCACCATACTTATTCAATCTGTACGCTGACCAGGTAACCTGAGAAGCCAGACTGTATAGAAGAATTTGGCATCAGGATTAGAGGAAGACTCATTAACAACCTGTGATATGCAGATGACAAGACGATGCTTACTGAAAGTGAAGAGGACTTGAAGTACTTAGTGATAAAGATCTAAAACCACAGCCTTCATTATAGATTACACCTCAACATAAAGAGAACAGAAATCCTCACAACCAGACCACTAAGAAACGTCATGATAAAAGGAGAAAATATTGAACTTGTCAAGGATTTCATTTTACTTGGAGTGACAATCAAAGCAGCATTCAAGAAATCAAATGACGTGTTACTTTAGGCAAATCTGCTGCAGAAGACTTCCTTAAAGTGTTAAAAAGCAAAGATGTCACTTTAAGGACCACGGAGTGCCTGATCCAAGCCATGGTGTTTTCAACTGCCTTATATGTGTGTGAAAGCTGGACAAGGAGTAAGGAAGATCAAAGAAGAGTTGGTGCCTTTGAATAATGGTTTTAGTGAAGAATATTTAATGTACCGTGGACTGCCAAAAGTAGAAAAAAAATCTGTCTTGGAAGAAGTACAGCAAGAATATCCTACTGAGCAGTTACATCTCTCTTATAGGGTTGCTGTAAGTTGGAATCAACTCAATAACAATGGGTTTCATTTGGTTTAAGTGGAGTTCAAGGAAAAAATGTTTTATATAAATATCACAAAATACATTTCCTAAATCTAAATTGATAATTTAGATTTAGGAAATGTATAAATTTTGTTGCATTTTTTATGAGAAAATAAAATTTGTAACTCTTCAGGGTTATACTTTGTCTATATTAATGGGGTGCCAATTATACTTTCTGAGCATTCTTTTTAGTTCATATGATTTTTCAGTTGAGTCTAATAGTGTTTCAGGTTGATTATATCATACGTAAATACCATTCGTTTTTGCTAGCTTTTCAAAGGTAAGATACTTTTGGTTCCAGTGTTGTTTGCCATGATATCCAGGTCTACAATTTCCAAGAAAAATGTTGAGTATTTGATCCTTAATGTTTGATTGTAACATTGATGGAAAACATTAACAGTGTTTTATTTTCCATTTAAACTATGTATGCATTTTATCATATTACAGATTTTTTTCTGCCTCTTCTAGACTATCAAAAAAAAAAATCAGTATGTTTGTATTTAGTGTTCTATGGGAATTAGTATTATTTTTTACCAAAAATGTTTATCCCCCACTTATGTGATATCAGGGTTTTTCTCTAATTTGGAGTCATCATTGACTTCTCTCTTTCTCTAACATCTTATATACAACACTTTCTGTTGGTTGTATCTTCAGAATAGATTCCATATCTGCCCACTTCTAAATTACTCCCTTGCCAACACCCTGGGCCTGGCTGCCATTACAGCTTGCTCAGACACTGCAAGGGCCTCCTAACTGCTCTCCCAACCTTCAATTTTTCCCTCTAGAGTCTAATCAGACAACAACCAGGGGGAAGTTCTTAAAACATTACTCAGGTGACATGTCTCTCTGATCAAATCTTTTCAAAGATTTTAAATAAATCCAAGTCCTTTAGGCTGCCATGATAGTCTTTTGGACATATCTCTCACCTCACTACAGAGCACCCCTCTCTCCCTTGATTTCTGTTGTGCATCCTCCTTGTTTTGTTTCATTGCCTCCAGGCCTTTGGACTGGGGTTGGTTCTCTCTCCTAGCATTTTTTTCTTTTTTTTTGCATATTTTCCTGTTGGTTGTCTCTCCCCTTTCTTTCAGATCTCTGCTCAGATACCACTCTTAAGAAAGGACTTTGCTGACCAACTAATTTAACCTATAAATTAACATTCTACTTCAATGCCTTGCTCATTTTGTAAGCATTAGCATTACTTTGAATTTTACTGTATCTCTATTTGTATATGCATTTTTTGTGTATTTCTACATTGGAATGTAAGTTTCTGATGGGCAGAGATTTGTCTGATGGTTTACTTCTGTTTCTATGGGACCTGAAACAGCAGTTGACAAACAATATGCACTTACTTAATATTTTTTAATGAATGGATTATTGTACTGGTCCTATTGTAGGGCCATCTTAGGAATTTTGTAATTACAAATATATGTTTAAAATACAGTATCTTTTTTATCTACTGACAGCATTCATTTTCTGGGATTTGATTTATGGCTTGTCCAACTTTATATTTTTGTTCTTTTTATCAAATGTTTCAGTGATAATGCCATAAATATTCATGATATATTGATAACAATTTCTGATAACAATTAAGTAGCAACTACAATATACCAAGCAGTGTTCTACACATTTTGTTTATAATAAGTCACTTAACTTTCACAGGGAGTCCCTAGTTGCACTAAAAAAAAAAAAAAATTTTTTTTTTTTTTTTTTTTTTTTTTTTGCTGTTAACCAAAATATTTGTGGCTTCAGTCTGCCCAGAGGCACCTCAGAAGAAAGACCTAGTGATCTACCTCCAAAAGGTCACAGCAATTGAAAGCCCTACAGAGTATGGGTTTGCCATGAGATGAAATCAGTTGGATGGCAACTAGTTAATCCTCACAACATCAAAACCTATTACTTCTATTGAATCTGTTACTGTTGTTACTGCCATTGTACAGATGACAAAGTTGAGGCTCAGAGAGGTTAAGTAACTTGTTCTTGGTCATGCAACTAGAATTCGTATGATTATTATTAATCACACGGTTTTGTTCTATTTTATATTCTCCATTGTCTAAACAGAAGCATCGCAAAAGGGGGGCAGAGGAGGGCACATGCCCCAGGGTCCAAGTCCAAGGGTGCAGCAGACAAGGTACAGAATACTTTTAGACACCACAAATATGAAAGCCAGACAAGAGGGGGAGACATTTCTGCTGACTCATCAACATCTATTCATCTTGAAATTTGGGATAGGGAAAGGCTGAACTTAGAGATTGCCCCTGGAAACTCCTTACCCTCACTAAGCCCTGTGTCTGCAATATATTACAAAGTATAAGAATTGCAAGTTTCTTGCTATTTTGATAAAAGTAACATAAAAATTATATGACAGTGATTTGCTTTGGATTTTAATGGTTCAGTAGCTTTCTAGTTTAGGTATTTTCTATTCAGTGTTTTTTTGGTATTTTATTGATTATATTTTGTTAATGTATATCTGTGAACAGACTTGCACGCGTGTATATGAACACACACATGCATGCACACACTCCTACACTCATGAACACACATATTCACTCAAGGATTTCACGGATAAAATTATAATATTGACATGAAGGTAGATCTCAATAATTCTTGAGATATAGAAAGTTAATGGTTAAGAAGACTAAATTCCATCAATACTGTTTATATATTCTATGCAAATCTAATAAAAATCACAACAAAATTTGTAAAGAAAATGACAAACTAATTCTAAAACTTAGGTAGGTATGTAAAGGCCCAATAGTAGCTAGAGTAGTACTAAAAAATAAGTAACAGCCCCTACCAGATACCTGACATTTTGTAATAAATGAACAGTGCTGTGTCCTTATTTAAATAAACAGACTTCTCATTTGACTAAATCGTTTATGTCATTGTTTAATTTCTATCTCTATGTTTACAACTACCAAATTTATATCTCCAAATAGAATCTCTTCCCTGAAATCTATGGTTGAATATCAACTTCCAAGTTAATCTCTCCATGAGGATATATGTTAAGTATTCAAAGTTGACGTATTTGAAGTTTAAAGGTTGATTAGGCTCTCCAAGATATTTTCCTGCTCAATCTTCATCCTATCAATAAATGATGCCTTTATTCAACCAAAGCTTTAGTAGCATCCCTGACTCCACTGTTCTCTCAAAGAATGCATTGTTCAGCATTTGCTCATTGTCTTCAGGATTTTGCTACTTTTGCTATTTTCCATACTTGATGGTTCAAGTCATCATACTTACTCACCTGTACTTTTGTAATATCTATCTAAATGGTCTTACTGTGCCCATCTTTGTACCATAAAGCACATGGAATAATCCATTTAAAGTATGTTAGATTTTATTACGGTTCTATTCAATTTTACAAAAACCTGAGTTGAATGGAAAGCTTTTAAAATTAAACTCAAGGCCCAACTCCACCTGGCCTCCATTGTTGTGTGCTCCTCAATTCCTATTACATCACTGGGCTCTTTCATTGTATTACAGCTATATTTTGCTGAGGTTTCTTCTTTGGATACTAACTCATCTCTTATTTCAGGGCTTTAGCCAGTTCATTTGCTTTGAGCAGTCTGCTTCTAGAAATGATAGAGAGACTTCATCCCTGAACCAGTTACTATCTTGTCCTTTACCCTACTTTTTTAATTTTTCTTCAGAGAGCAAGGCACCATCTAACTATATATGTAATTATGTGTATCTATTTCTGTCTACTACTAGAAAAAGAATTGATGCATGCAAACTCCAGTGTTGATGAAGAATATTGAATATACCATAGACTCCCAATAGAATGAATGTTTACTCATGCAGTCTTAGAAGAAATACAACCAAAATGTACCTTAGAAATTAGGACGGTGTTTTAGTCATCTAATGCTGCTATATCAGAAATACCACAGGAGGATGGCTTTAACAAAGAAAAATTTATTCTGTCACTGTCTAGTAGGCTACAAGTCCAAATTCAGGTCGTCGGCTCCAGGGGAAGGCTTTCTCTCTCTGTCTGCTCTGGAGAAATGCCCTTGTCATCAATCTTCCCTTGGTCTGGGAGCATCTCAGTGCAGGAATCTCAGACCCAAAGGACATGCTCTGCTCCAGCACTCCTTTCTTGGTGGTATGAGGCCTCCATGTCTCTCTTCTCACTTCTCTCTTTTGTATCTCAAAAGAGATCCACTTAAGACACTACCTGATCTTATAGATTTCATCAACATAACTTCTGCTAATATATTTTATTACATCATAGTGATAGGGTGTACAACACTTAGCGAAACCACATCAGATCGTAAAATGATAGGCAATCATAGAATCGGACAAGGGAATCATGACCTAGGCAAGTTGACAGATATTTTGGGGGAGGGACACAATTCAATCCATGACAGATAGTGAGACTTCAAATTGCTTACTTTGGACATGTCATCAGGAAAAACCAATTGCTAGGAAAAGGTACCATGTTTGGTAAAGTAGAGAGCCAACCAAAATGGGGGAAACCCTCAGTGAGACGGAATAACCCAATAGCTGCAACAATGGACTCAAAATACCAAAGATCATGAAGATGTTACAGGACATGGCAATCTTTCATTTTATTATGCATAAAGTCACCGTAACTCGGAACCAACTTGATGGCAGCTAACAACAACTAGAATGCATATACTTTGACATCCTGCTTTGGTATCTGAAAAAAATATTTGTGTCCAGAAAGTATTTCTTGGATGAGTGAATGCAACTTGTGTAGATTAGATTATTAGTCACCAAATATTGACATTATTCCCCTGCTTGCCCCCCCCACACAGACCTACACTGTCTCCATGGGAGAAGTATATTTCCTGACCCATTGACACTAGCCTTGGCCATGTTACTTGGTTAATGGAATGTGGATATGAGTGTGAGTGTGGTGTTTCCCAGCCTAGTCTGTAAGAGACTTCTCCTCTGAAAGCTTGAAGTTCTACCATGAGATGAACTTGCCTCAAGTGTCTGCCGCCCCTTCAACTTGTCCAAGGAAATTAAGAGATGCATGGAAACAACCTGAACTCAAAACCTAGCTGATCTGTAGAGTTGCATGAAATACTTTTTATTACATGTCACTAAGATTTTGTGGTTGTCTTTTATGCATCATTATTGTAGTAAAATTCTGACTAATATCCCAACCCAGTGCCTTCGAGTCAATTCCATGACTAATATAGGAACATGATATGGAAGCCAAATACAGACGTAATGGTATATGAAGTATATGATTAATTCACTATACCTAGAAACAAGGGAAAGGGTTATCCTTGGTGCATCCTGAGTAGCGGGGTATTTCTCATCTCTTCCACATCAGGATTTGCCATATGACTTGCTGGGCAAATGGAGTATGAGTGAAGTGAAAGATTCCACATTCAAACAGAAGAATTAAGTGCCATTTACCTGGTTCCATCCATATTCCTATGCATTTGCCATGATAGTGACTAACATAAGAGCTGCTAACCAGAAATGAAATAGGAAAGATGATAATACAGAGCAGATTTGCACTTGACTCACACCCAAGAGGTATTATAAATGAGAAATATCCCCACATTTTAAGTCAATGGAACTTGTGGATTGTCAATCAACTAGGATAGAGTTCAAGCCCAGTTCCAAGGATATAACCCAACCATTTCACCAATAACAGTAATCCCATTTGTCGTGATTATTTCTGGAGCATGAATTAAACCAGATGTTGTCTAATTAGGTCAACTGTTTATTTATTCTAGAAGGGGTTCATGCACCTGTAATTATTATACAAGTTTGAACTCAGGTTTTTTTTTTTTTTTTAACCCAGTTAACACAAATTTTAACTGATTTAGTGATAATGCAAAAAAAAGTGCTTTTGCTGATGATAATGGTGATGATATACACCCGTCCCAACCCATATGTATTTTATATAATTAATACTGACAGGAGCTTGGGTGAAATTTTGACTTGCTCTACAAGCATGACTAGAAACCAGTGAGATATCACAGGTGTCTCCTATGAACAATAGGCATATTGGTTTTGACAGACCCTAAACCAAAGATGTCCCTATAATAGCTGACTTGAATATCATATTTTTAATACCATTAGGTGACCATTTATATATTTTTATAACTGGTCCTTATTAATGGTAAGATAAACGGGACATTAATAGATTTGAATATCAGTATAACAACAGAGAACTGCAAAAAATTCAAGCCAGATTCAGAAGAGGGAGTGGAACCAGGGATATCATTGCTGATGTCAGATGGATCCTGGCTGAAAGCAGAGAATACCAGAAGGATGTTTACTTGTGTTTTACTGGCTATGCAAAGGCATTCGACTATGTGTGGATCATAACAAATTATGGATAACATTGTGAAGAATGGGAGTTCCAGAACACATAATTGTGGTATCAGGAATCTGTACATGGATCAAGAGGCAATTGTTCAGACAGAACATGGGGAGACTGAGTAGTTTACCGTGAAGAAAGGTGAATGTCAGGGTTGTGTCCTTTCACCATACCTATTCAATCTCTATGCTGAGCAAATAATCTGAGGAACTGGACTGTATGAAGAAGAATGAGGTATCAGAATTGGAGGAAGACTCATTACAGCCTGCATTATGCAGATGACACAACCTTGCTTGCTGAAAGTGAAGAGGATTTGAAGCATTTACTGAGGAAAATCAAAGACTACAGCCTTCATTATGGATTACACTTCAACACAAAAAAACAAAAATCCTCACAACTGGACCAATAAGCCAAACCACGATAAACAGAGAAAAGATTGAAGTTGTCAAGGATTTCATTTTACTTGGATCCACAATCAATACCATAGCAGCAGCAATCAAGAAATCAAAAGATGCTATTTCCAGAGGCAGAGCCAAGGTGGCAGAATAGACAGGCGCTTCCAGCGAGCTCTCTTTACAACAAACACCTGAAAAAAACAAGTGAAACAAGTATATTTATGACAAGCTAGGAGCCCTGAGTATCAAAGGCAAGCTTAGAAAAAGAACTGAGGGGCAGGGGGAGGAAGAGATGGTTCAGAAGTGGAGAGGAGTTACCAGACCTGAATCATGGGGAGCCCTTAGGCCCCATTCCCAGGAGCTGCAGTGGCGGGTTGGTACTAGTGTTCGGCCACAGTTTCCTCAGGGAGAAGCAGCCAGCCATACAGCCTACTCAGACCTCTGGAACCAGAGAAGAATGGCCCTCTCAGCAAAAGCTAATTACCTGCATATATTTCACTGCACCCCCCACTCTGCCCCCCCGCCCCCCCTACTCCCAAGATGGCTTCAGTGGCTGACTTCCCTGGGCCTGAGATAGGTCCTGTTGAGAGCCTAGACCTATCCTCATGGGCTTTGAGAAGGAATAAATTTGCAATTGGGGAAAAACATAATTTACCAGCTCCATTAACTGGGGAAGCTCAGGACAGAAGCAGCTCCTGATCAGACATAAACGGTCTGTGGACTTTGACAACCTTTCCCCTCTGCATGGACCTGTCTGGGCCTATTTCAGGAGAATAGGCCCCTGTTGGCAAACACTAACTATTTCAGCTGTGTGGTGGAGAGGTGGGTGTTTGATGTTTGACATTGCTTTGCCTATTAAACAGGGTCCTCACCTACCCATATCAGGGGCCTAAAGACAGATGGCTCCACTCAGGTCACCCAGCCACCCACAAAAGGGGTCCGAGGATAACTGGTACTTCTCAGTCCTTACAACCAAAAATATTGGGTGCCCGTGGTCCGTCTGAAGAACCCACCCAACTGTACACTCTAGGGAATAGGGGCACACTTTCCTCAGAGACACTTGGGGGATGATTCTCAGCCCCCTGCCTTGTTCAGAGTATGACCATCTGCTACAACCAGATACAGGTACCTGCACCAATCACCCCTGCCCGTCTAAGGGTGTGGGACACAGCCTGCACCACACACTTGATGATCAGCTACCTAGACACCTGAGCTGAATTCATACAAGAAAACTGAATGCACTCCTAGACTGATCTACCTGATAACAGCTCTAACCATCTGGTGAGAGGACATCTGAGCTCCAAAAGTGAAAATAATCAAGTTAGCTCACTCAAGCAACCATCTGGGCATATCAAAACAAAACAAAGCAAGAAGCTATGACACAGTAAGCAAACATAAAATAAACTAATGCAATAACTTATAGATGGCTCAAAAAAAAAACAGTCAATTTCAAGTCACATAAAGAAACAGACCATAATTACCTCAACAAACTCTCAAAACAAAGAATCAAGGGATCTTCTAGATGAAAGTGCATTCCTGGAATTACCAGAGGCAGAAAACAAAACATTAATATGCAGAACCTTTCAAGACATCAAGAAGGAAATAAGGCAATGTGCAGAACAAGCCAAGGAACATACAGATAAAGCAGTTGAAAAAATTAAAAAGATTATTCAGGAACATAATGAAAAATTTCATAAGCTGGAAAAATCCATAGACAGACAGCAATCAGAAATTCAGAAAATTAACAATAAAAATAAAGAAATAGACAACTCAATAGAAAGCCAGAGAAGCAGATTTGAGCAAATGGAAGGCAGAATTTCTGAACTTGAAGATAAAGCACTTGGCAGTCATATGTTTGAAGAAAAATCAGATAAAAGAATTTTTAAAAAATGAAGAAAGCTTAAGAATCATGGCAGACTGTATCAAGGGAAATAACCTACGAATGATTGGAGTATCAGAACAGGGAGGGATAACACAAAATACAGAGAAAATTGTTGAAGATTTTTTAGCAGAAAACTTCCTTGATATCATGAAAGAGGAGAAGATATCTATCCAAGATACTCATCTAACTGAACATGAGGCAGATGTCAAAAGAAAGTCTCCAAGACAGATTATACTTGAACTTGCCAAAACCAAAGATAAAGAAAGAATTTTAAGAGCAGCTAGGGATAAAGGAAAAGTCACCTAGAAAGGAGAGCCAATAAGAATAAGCTTGGACTACTAGGCAGAAACCACACAGGCAAGAAGGCAATGGGATGACATATAAAAAGTTGAAGGAAAAAATTGCCAGCCAAGAATCATATATCCAGCAAAAATGTCTCTCAAATATAAAGGTGAAATTAAGACATTTCCAGGTAAACAGAAGTTTAGAGAATTCATAAAAACCAACGCAAAACTACAAGAAACACTAAAGGGAGTTCTTTGGCTAGAAAATTGATAAAATCAGGTATCAACCCAAGACTAGAACACTGGGCAGAGCAACCAGAAGTCAACCCAGATAGGGAAATCCAAAAAAACAAAGCAAGATTATTAAAAAAAAAAAAAAAAAACCCTCAAAACAGGGTAACAGCAATGTTCTCATAGAAAAGAAAACAACATTAGAATAATAAAGAGGGAGTAAGAAATGTTATCATACACCTTCCATATGGAGTGGAAAATACGGCAATACAAAGAAATAAAAGTTACATTTAAATTTAGAAAAATAGGGGTAAATAATAAGGTAACCACAAAGGAGACAAGCTACCCTACTCATTAAAAAAAAAAAAAAAAAAAAATAGAGACTCAGCAGAAACAAAATCAACAACAACAAATATGAGGAAAGGACAATATATAAAGAAAATCTACTCAGCACATAAAATCAAGTGAGAAAAAGAAACTGTCAATACACAAAAAAAGACATCAAAATGATAGCACTAAATTCACACCTATCCATAATTACTCTGAATGTAAATGGACTAAATGCACCAATAAAGAGTCAGAGAGTCTCAGACCGGATAAAGAAACACGATCTGTCTATATGCTGCCTACAAGAGACACACCTTAGACTTAGAGACACAAACTAAAACTCAAAGGATGGAAAAAAATATATCAAGCAAACAATAAGCAAAAAAGAGCAGGAGTAGCAATATTAATTTCTGACAAAATAGGCTTTAAAGTTAAATCCATCAGAAAAGATAAGGAAGGACACTATATAATGATTAAAGGGACAATACACCAAGAAGCTATAACCATATTAAATATTTACACACCCAATGACAGGGCTGCAAGATACATAAAACAAACTCTATCAGCATTGAATAGTGAGATAGATAGCTCCACAATAATACTGGGATACTTCAACACACCACTTTCGCTGAAGAACAGGATATCCAGAAAGAAGCTCAGTAAAGACACGGAAGATCTAAATGCCACAATCAACTAACATGACCTCATAGACATATACAGAACACTCCACCCAACAGCAACCAACTAAACTTTCTTTTCTAGTGCACATGGAACATTCTATAGAATAGACCACATATTAGGTCATAAAGCAAGCCTTAGCAGAATCCAAAACACTGAAATATATTACAAAGCATTTTCTCTGACCAGAAGGCCATAAAAGTGGAAATCAATAACAGGAAAAGCAGGAAAAAGAAATCAAACACTAACTAAACAATACCCTGCTCAAAAAAGATTGGATTATAGAAGACATTAAAAAAAAAAAATAAGGATGGAATAAAGAAATTCATAGAATCCAATAAGATGAAAACACTTCCTAACAGAACCCTTGGGACACAGCAAAAGTGGTGCTCAGAGGCCAATTTATATCAATAAATGCACACATACAAAAAGAAAAAATGGCCAAAATGAATTATCTCTACAACTTGAAGAAATAGAAACAGAGCAACAAAAAAAAACTCACAGACACTAGAAGAAAACAAATAATAAAAATTAGAGCAGAACTAAATGAAATAGAAAACAGAAAAACAATTGAAAGAATTAATAAGACCAAAAGCTAGTTTTTTTGAAAAAAATCAACAAAATTGATAAACTACTGGCCAAACTGACAAAAGAAAAACAGGAGAGGAACCAAATAACCCGAATAAGAAATGAGATGGACGATATTACAACACACCCAACTGAAATTAAAAGAATCATATCAGATTACTCTGAAAAATTGTACTCTAACAATTTGAAAACCTAGAAGAAATGGATGAATTCCTAGAAACACATTACCTACTTAAACTAACACAAACAGAGGTAGAACAACTAAATAGAGCCATAACAAAAGACGAAGCGAAAAGGGTAATCAAAAAACTGCCCCCCCCCAAAAAAAGCTCTGGCCCGGACAGTTTCACTGAAGAGTTCTGCCAAACTTTCAGAGAAGGGATAACACCACTACTACTACAGGTATTTCAGGGAACAGAAAAGGACAGAATACTCCCAAACTCATTCTATGAAGCCACCATATCCCTGATACCAAAACCACATAAAGACATCACACACACACAAAAAATTACAGACCTATATCCCTCATGAACTTAGATGCCAAAATCCTCAACAAAACTCTAGCCAATAGAGTTCAACAACATATAAAAAAAAAATAATTCACCATGACCAAGTGGGATTCATACCACGTATACAGGAATGTTTCAACATTAGAAAAACCATTAATGTAATCCATCATATAAATAAAACAAAAGACAAGAATCACATGATTTCATCAATTGATGCAGAAAAGGCATTTGACAAAGTTCAACACCATTCATGACAAAAACTCTCAGCAAAATAGGAATACAAGGAAAATTCCTCAACATAATAAAGGGCATTGATATAAAACCGATAGCCAACATCATCCTAAATGGAGAGAGCCTGAAAGTATTCCCCTTGAGATAGGGAACCAGACAAGGATGCCCTTTATCACCACTCTTATTGAACACTGTGCTCCCTGGAGGTCCTACCCATAGCAATTAGGCTAAATAAAGACATAAAGGGCATCCAGATTGGCAAGGAAAAAGTAAAAGTATCTCTATTTGCAGATGACATGATCTTATACACAGAAAACCCTAAGGAATCCTCCACAAAACTACTGAAACTAATAGAAGAGTTCAGCAGAGTATCAGGATACAAGACAAACATACAAAAATCAGTTGGATTCCTCTACACCAACAAAAAGAACATCGAAGAGGAAATCACCAAATCAATGCCATTTACAATAGCCCCGAAGAAGATAAAATACTTAGGAATACATCTTACCAGAGATGTAAAATACCTAAACATAGAAAACTAGAAGACACTACTGCAAGAAACCAAAAGAGACCTACCTATGTGGAAAAACATACGTTGCTCATGGATAGGAAGACTTAACATTATAAAAATGTCTATTCTACCAAAGGCAATCTATAGATTTAATGCAATTCCGAGCCAAATTCCAACTTTTTAAAAATAATTTGTATTGTGCTTTAAGTGAAAGTTTACAAATCAAGTCAGTCTCTCACATATAAACTTATAATATACGCCTTACTACACAATGAGACAGCCCGCTCCCTCCTTCCAGTCTCTTTTTTGGTGACCATATTGTAAGCTTCTAACCGTCCCATCTTCCCTCCAAACAGGAGATGCCAACATAGTCTCAGGTGTCCACCTGATACAAGTAGCTCACTCCTCATCATCTCTCTCTCCAATCCATTGTCCAGTCCAATCCATGTCTAATGAGTCCAATGACATTTTTTAATGATAAGTAAAGCATTACTGGAAAAGAAGAATAAAGTGGGAGGCCTCACTCTACCTGATTTTAGAACATATTATACTGCCACAGTAGTCAAAACAGCCTGGTACTCCTACAACAACAGATTCATAGACCACTGGAACAGATTTGAGAATCCAGACATAAATCCATCCACATATGAGCAGTTGATATTTGACTAAGGCACCAAAACAGTTAAATAGGGAAAAGACAGTTTTTTTTTTTTTAACAAATGATGCTGGCATAACTGGATATCCATCTGCAAAAAAAATCAAACAAGACCCATACCTCACCCCATGCACAAAAACAAACTCAAAATGGATCAAAGACCTAAATATAAAATCTAAAATGATAAAGATCATGGAAGAAAAAATAGGGACACTGTTCGGAGCCCTAATACATGGCATAAAGAGTATATGAAACATTATTAATAATGCAGAAGAAAAACCAGGTAACTGGGAGCTCCTAAAAATCAAACACCTATGCTCATCCAAAGACTTCACCAAAAGAGTTAAAAGATTACCCAGACTGAGGAAAAGTTTTTAGGTATGACATTTCCAATCAGTGCCTGATCCCTAGAATCTACATGATACTGCAAAAATTCAACTACAAAAAGACAAATAACACAATTAAAAAATTGTCAAAAGATATGAACAGACACCTCACTAAAGAAGACATTCAGGTAGCTAACAGATACATGAGGAAATATTCATGGTCGTTAGCCATTAGAGAAATGCAGATCAAAACTACAATGACATTTCATCTCACTCCAACAAGGCTGGCATTAATCCAAAAAACACAAAACAAGAAATGTTGGGGAAGTTGTGGAGAGATTGGAACACTTACACACGGTTGGTGGGAATGTAAAATGGTACAACCACTTTTGAAATCAATTTGGCATTTCCTTAAAAAGCTACAAATAGAACTACCATAAGATCCAGCAATCCCACTCCTTGGAATATATCCTAGAGAAAATAAGAACTTTTACAGGAACAGATATATGCACCCTTCTGTTCATTGCAGCACTGTTTAGAATAGCAAAAAGATGGAAGCAACCAAGGTGCCCATCAATGAATGAATGAATAAATAAACTATGGTATATTCACATGACAGAATACTGCGCATTGATAAAGAACAGTGATGAATCTGTGAAACATTTCATAACATGGAGGAACCTGGAAGGCATTATGTTGAGTGAAATTAGTTACAACAGAATAAGTATTGTATAAGACCACTACTATAAGAACTAAGAAATAGTTTAAACAGAGAAGAAAATATTCTTTGATGGTTAAGAGAGATGGGAGGGAGGGAAGGAGAGGGATATTCACTAATTAGGTAGTAGATAAGAACTACTTTAGGTGATGGGAAAGACAACACACAATACAGGGGAGGTCAGCACAACTGGACTAAACCAAAAGCAAAGAAGTTTCCTGAATAAACTGAACGCTTCGAAAGCCAGAGTAGCCGGGGCAGGGGTTTGGGGACCATGGTTTCAAGGGAAATCTAAGTCAATTGGCATTATAAAATCTATTAAGAAAGCATTCTGCATCCCACTTTGGAGATTGGCATCTGGAGTCTTCGGCCCTAGCAAGCGGCCATCTAAGATGCATCAATTGGTCTCAGTCCACCTGGATCAAAGGAGAATGTAGAACACCAAGGACACAAGGTCATTAAGAGCCCAAGAGACAGAAAGGGCCACATAAACCAGAGACTACATCAGCCTGAGACCAGAAGAACTAGATGGTGCCCAGCTACAACTGATGACTGCCCTGACAGGGAACACAGAGAACCCCTGAGGGAGCAGGAGAGCAGTGGGATGCAGACTCCAAATTCTCGTAAAAAGACCAGACTTAATGGTCTGACTGAGACTAGAAGGACCCTGGTGGTCATGGCCCCCAGACCTTCTCTTGGCCCAGGACAGGAACCAACTCTTCAGACAGGGATTAGACTGGACAATAGGTTGGAGAGGGATGCTGGTGAGGAGTGAGCTTCTTGGATCAGGTGGACACTTGAGACTGTGTTGGCATCTCCTGTCTGGAGGGAAGAGGAGAGGGTAGAGAGGGTTAGAAGCTGGAGGAATGGACATGAAAAGAGAGAGTGGAGGGAGGGAGTAGGCTGTCTCATTCGGGGAAGAGCAATTGGGAGTATGTAACAAGGTGTATATAAATTTTTGTGTGAGAGACTGACTTGATTTGTAAACTTTCGCTTAAAGCACAACAAAAATTAAAAAAAAAAAAGAAAGAAATCAAAAGACGCATTGCATTGGGCAAATCTGCTGCAAAGGACTTCTTTAAAGTGTTGAAAAGCAAATATGTCACCTTGAAGACTAAGGTGTGCCTGACCCAAGGCATTGTGTTTTCAATCGCCCAATATGCATGTGAAAACTGGACAATGAATAAGGAAGACCAAAAAAGAATTGACGCCTTTGAATTGTGGCGTTGGCAAAGAATATTGAATGCACTGCCAAGAGAAGGAACAAATCTGTCTTGGAAGAAGTACAACCAGAATGTTCCTTAGAAGCAAGGATGGCGAGACTGTGTCTTACATACTTTGGACATGTTGTCAGGAAAGATCAGCTCCTGGAGAAGGACATCATGCTTGGTAAAGTACAGGATCAGCGGAAAAAAAGGAAGACCCTCAAAGAGAGAGATTGACACAGTGGGTGCGACAATGGGCTCCAGGATAGTAACGATTTTAAGAATGGTACAGGACCAGGCAGTGTTTTGTCCTGTGATACATAGGTTGGCTATGAGTCAGAACAGACTTGATGGCACCTAACAACAACAATCAATTTGAAAATGATACCTTCAGTTTTTTTTTACTCCAATTTACTGAACGTTCTGTAATTCTGGTTGACTCATAGTGCCACAGTATTTCAAATTTATTTTCCTAACTTTTTTCAGATTCTTCGAAATCATCCTACTGAGTGATTTGGATAACTTTTATATACAACTTCCATCAACCTAGTTGCATGGTACATTCAAATATTAACAAAAAAAAAATTAGTCAACCCATTTATTTAAGTCTGATTAGAGCCACTTCATTTCTCACAAAAAATTTAATAAATATCGAATTATTTTACAAATAGTTGTGTTGACATTTGTAAACATATTCCATTTTCTCATGCTGTACTTGAGTCATATTAAGCCCTGATATCCTCCTTCCTTTTGGGAATGTGAGAGTGGAGAGGCAATTAAGAATAATCCACAGCTGGCTCCAGTCAGGCATCTCCTTTCCATGAACCCTTTCTTTATGATAAAAATCTCACATGAGATGATTCTAGATGATGTAATTATCAAGGAAGAGTAAAATTCCCATGTTTCCATATGAGGTTTCATTTCACTGAGAATTAAGTTACCTTGATTAGTGTTTATTTTCCTCGTGCCACACACAAGCAGTTGCACCTAGAAGATATTGCTTGTTTAAGATATTTCTGTTCATTTGTTTAACTTTAAGAGTCTTCTTTGGGACCCAGTCAAGACAGCCAAATTGCATTTGGTTCTTTTTCTGGTCTTTAGGAGCCAATGATGTAACCACCAGGAAGGTAAGTAGCCATAAAAATGAATGTTTCTGCACAAATGAGTTCAAATGCATGACTGCAGGACATCAGGAATGTTCTGGATGAAATATGATGAATATGTTGTTGCTTCTAAGATTTTGTGGAAACTCTGGTGACATAGTGGTTAAGTGCTATGGCTGCTAATCAAAGGGTCAGCAGTTTGAATCTGCCAGGCGCTCCTTGGAAACTCTATGGGGCAGTTCTACTCTGTCCTTTAGGGTCGCCATGAGTAGGAATCACCTCGACGGCACTGGGTTTGGTTTGGTTTTTTGGTTCTAAGATTTTGCAGGTAAGGATAAATTTTCTTAATCTTTTTATTCCCATAAATGATTGTCTAATCAAATATACATTATTCTATTTTAAACACCATTGTAGAAGCAACCTTCTGTATGTTCCTGCTATGAACATATTTTACATTTTGTTTGATTATTACTGTTCTAGTCCTACCCTTCTGAGAACCAATCCTTTTGAAATCCTCACCTGCTCTTCATATTAGGTTTCTAACTTACTCTTCTTACATTAATAACAAAATATTAATATCTATATTTATAAATTTATCACTTCAACATGACAGTTAAATTATCTAGCCTGATGTATGGATTCAATAGATAATAAGTAACATATTTATATTTTCTTACTATTTTAAATAACTTTCGCATGCCATGTGAGGCAGGCAGTGCAGGAATTATCTATATTTTAATTTCAGGAAGGTAAATTGCTTACTTAGATGCATACCCCCAATAGCATATAAACACTGAAATTCAACCTAGTGTTTGTGAATTCACAACGAAACTGAAAGGGAAACAAAAAGAGGTAGCATAGAAAGAAAGAAGACGGGAAGGAAGGAAATGTATTTGAGCAAACTGTCTAGAAGCTTGGAGTGAGTAAAGAAGGCAGGTAGAAGAAATAGCAATATTTGTTAGTATTGGCTTTGTTTCATCCATTGTCAGAAGTAAGTTTCATACGTATGTATATATATATATGTATATTCTTTCCAGATGAGGGTCATCATCCCATTTTGTGGGTGAGTAAATCAAGGCTATGGAAAGTAAAGAAGCATACTTAAAGTCATCAGCCAATTAAGGGCAGAGTGGGATTACAAATACAAATCTGCGTAATTAAAAAGCCAACATTGTATCAATGATATTTCCCTTAACGTTATAATGGCTCCCACTTTATACTTACAATGTAAGCATTGCTGGACAGTATAAAATACCTATTTGATTCCTGAGTTTCCTATACAAAAAAGTAATGATGAAAGTGGTGAGAAATTTAAAGTATTGAACACTACAAACACTCTGGGCTGTACCATACATAATACGACATGAACAATTGACTTCGTTCTCCAAAAGTAAAAGATAAGAAATATTAGACAGTAAAGATAATTTAAATCTATTAGCCAGCAAAACATGTGAAAATAATAGCCCAACCACTCCTGACTGTCTACTGTGTTAGCATCATAATCACTATTCAGAGACTGATGCTGAGTTTGTGCCATTGAGAATGGGTGAAAACAGGAGCACCAACTGGTCTCAAAGGCATTTAAACCCCTACTGAGAACTGGAGCTAATCATTTGATCTTACTTATTTGGAATTTATTATAATTTTTGATCAATTTACATTTAAAATTTTAAACATTACATAATTCTCTTTGACATATTTCATGCACTAAATACATAGCTGGAATATAAGCTTATCAATTTATCTGACTTATTACAAGAAAGGAATCCTGGTGATGTAGCGGATTCCAACCTGGCTGCTAACCAAAAGGCCTACAGTTCAAATCCACCAGCCACTCCTTGGAAGCCCTTATGGGGCAGCTCTCCTCTGTCCTACAGTGTCGGTATGAGTTGGAATCAACTTGATGACAACAGGTTTGGTTTAGTTTTTTTTAACACAAGAAAAATCTAAATGTTAACATCATTTTTGGTGAATTTATATTTTGAAATTAAAAAGAAATGTATATATCTAAAAAAAGCATAGATAGATTGTAACCTGTTTTACAAATGTTGAAATTAAGTTTTATAGTCAGTAAGTATTGCCGATATACAGCTAGTCAATGAAGGAAGTAAAACCCAGGTAACTGAAACTTGATTCTAAATCCCATTCTGTCTCCACAAAAATGTAATTACTTTTTAATCATGCCTGAACTCTGAGTGGACAAGAATATAATAAAAGAAAAAAACAACAGCAAATAAAATGAAACACTGTTTTAAGTGTTAAGGTAGAGAAATAAGAAAGACATTTAAAAGTAAATAACAAGGCTTCAACAACAGGTAAAGAGCGCAATAAGGCAGTAAACATGTTGAGTCGACAATAGTGACCATAGTGCTATAAAAAAAATATATATATAAAAAAAAAATATATATAGGATGTTAAAAAAAAAAAAAAGACTTCACAGGGACACAGAGTGATCAGTATCACATAAAATGGTGGTGGGACTAGAACTTGGGTTTACAGCACTGTGAAGATTTTCACAGCTATTTAGGAAGTGGTAAAGGGAAAAGTAATGCATTCAGAATGGGAAGAGTTGTGAGCAAAGCTATGTTTATGTAATGATTTAAGCATTTTTTCTACAGCATGGGACTTGTAAAATGATTTATTGCATTAAAATAATACTTGAATGACATGGACAACTAGTTTAATTCCAATAAATCAGAAATTGCAATACCTGCTAAAGGGAAAAGCTGCTGGATGCACATTTTGAAGCATCTAGCTATTTTATTTCGGTGTCAAGATGCTCCTCTCTTTTACATAACGCTGGTAACCTCTGCTGCACTTATTTTTTATTCTTTGTTTTCTGTTTGTGTCTGTCATGACAATAGGTATCTATTGACTTATTCTGCTGTTTAATGTGTTTTTATTTGTTTTTGTCTTTTTTAACCATCCGAATTATTACATTAAACATTTACCTACAAGTACACCTATAGTTATGGAACATATTTGTTGTTGAAACTTTCATGTCAAAATATTTTTTGATTCAGTATTCTCTAGCCACAATAGTCCCTCCAACTCTTTAAACCATTGGAACATCACTTTATAATTTGAAATGTAATGATATACACATTATTACACACCTGATTGTTGTCTTAAGCCACATAAAAAAAAAAACATAGTGGTGAAAAATTTATATAGAGACGATGATTTGATGAAATAGTGGTTTGCCTAATAATAAAACTTAACATTTTTATAAGATTTTTCACTGTAATTTTCAAGGAGAGATTTGGAGCCAATTCTTGAACAATGCTCTTGGCAGGCTGAAGAATTTTTACCTTAATAGAAGGTGAAAAGCACTTGCAAATATTGAGACAAAGCTGTCTTTCTTCCTGTGCTGAGATGAAGGTCCGTGTTGCTGTGTGGAACTGCATCAGGTAGAGAATTTCTAAAGTGAGCCAAGACCCACTATGCAATTTCTTCATCCTCAGAGTTAAATAACCGTAAGAATATTTCCTATACTTCAATTTATTCTTGAACATTGAGTGAATGGTCAAAAAAATGAATGATATTGGGTAATATTTGTGAGAAACCTACGTGTAGAATGTTCATTATATGTACACAGAACTCTGGGTATATGGAGCAAGAAAAATATCTACAAAAAATATGAATTAATCAAGAGAATTAGATTCCGGCAACCAACACAGAATCAATATGCACTTATGTCTTTAGTGATGTTCAATATCCAATGCTTTTATTTTTAATTGACTTGCTTACAGAGCTGTGTTTTGTTCTAGAGATCAGTGTTATGAAGGCAAGTGGGACTTGCTGAGGCACCGCAAATGACGTCAGTGTCATTATGTATATTCAACTGGGGATCCATCATCAAAACTGTTGGTAAACTACTGGTAAGTAAGCACTTTTATTCAACCTATTTCTGACTAAAAGAGCCAGTCCCCAAAATATACTAAAAGGTGGATGTCATGGATTGTATTATGTCCCCCCCGAAAAATGTGTGTACCAAGTTGGTTAGGCCATGATTCCCAGTGTTCTGTAGTTGTCCTCCATTTTGTGATTGTAATTTTATGTTAAAGAGGATTAGGGTGGGATTGTAACAAAAACATTACTAACAATGTACAAGTACCCAAAGAGAAATTAGATAACTCCTAAAAATCAAACACTTATGCTCATCCAAAGTCTTCACCAGGAGAGTAAACTGAGTACATACAGACTGGGAAACAGTTTTTAGCTATAACATTTCTGATCAGCATCTGAACTCTAAAATCTACATGATATTGCAAAAACTCAATAACAAAAAGACAAATAATCCATTTAAAAAATGGGCAAAGGATAGGAATAGGCACTTCAACGAAGAAGACATTCAGGCAGGTAACAGATACATGAGGAAATGCTCACAATCATTAGCCATTAGAGAAATGTAAATCAAAACTACAATGAGATACCATCTCACTCCAACAAGGCTGCCATTAATCCCAAATCACAAAATAATAAATGTTGGAGAGGTTGTAGAGAGACTGGAACACTTATTCACTGCTGGTGGGAATTTAAAATGGTGCAGCCACTTTGAAAATCAATCTGGCACTTCCTTAAAAAGGTAGAAATAGGACTACCATAGGATATGGCAATCCCACTCCTTGGAATATATCTTAGAGAAATAAGAGCCTTTATATGAACAGACATATGCACAACCATGTTCATTGCAGCACTGTTTACAATAGCAGAAAGATGGAAGTAACCAAGGTGCCCATCAACAGATGAATGGATAAATAAATTGTGGTACATTCACACGATGGAATACTTCACACAGATCAAGAACAATGATGAATCCGTGAAATATTTCATAGCTTGGAGGAATCTGGAGGGCATTATGCTGAGTGAAATTAGTCACTTGCAAAAGGACGAATATTGTATGAGACCACTATTATAAGAACTCAAGAAATAGTTTAAACAGAGAAGAAAATATTCTTTGATGGTTATGAGGTTGGGGAGAAAGGGAGGGAGAAGGATATTTGCAAATTAGGTAGTAGACAAGAACTATTTTAGGTGAAGCGAAAGACAACATACAATAAAGGAGAGGTCAGCGTAACTGGACTAAATCAAAAGCAGTTTCCTGAATAAACCAAATGCTCCAAAGGCCAGAGTAGCAGGGGCAGCAGTTGGGGGACCATGTTTTCAGGGGACATCTAGGTCAATTGGCATAATAAAATCTATTAAGAAAACATTCTGCATCCCACTTTGGTGAGTGGCATCTGCAGTCTTAAAAACACTATCAAGCGGCCATCTAAGATGCATCCATTGGTCTCAACCTACCTGGAGCAAAGGAGAATGAAGAACACCAAAGATACAAGGTAATTATGGGTCCAAAAGACAGAAATGGCCACGTAAATCCAAGACTACATCAGCCTGAGACCAGAAGAACTAGATGGTGCCCGTCTACAACCGAAGACTGCCCCGACAGGGAACGAAACAGAGCATCCCTGATGGAGCACGAGAGCAGTGAGATGCAGACCTCAAAGTCTCATAAAAAAATCAGACTTAATGATCTGACTGAGACTAGAGGAACCCTGGAGGTCACGGTCCCCAGACCTTCTGTTGGCCCAAGACTGGAACCATTCCCAAAGCCACCTCTTCAGACAGGGATTGGACTGGATTATAGGATAGAATATGATAGTGGTGAGGAGTGACCTTCTGGTCTCAAGTGGACACATAAGACTATGTGGGCAGCTCCCGTTTGGAGGGGAGATGAGAAGGAAGAGAGGGACAGAAAGTGGCTGAATGGACACGGGGAATACAGGGCTGAGAGAAGGAGTGTGCTGTCTCATTAGTGGGAGAGGAACTAGGAGCACATAGCAAGCTGTATACAAATTTTTGTATGAGAGACTGACTTGATTTGTAAAGTTTCACTTAAAGCACACACACACAAAAGATGCAAAGAATACACAGAGTCACAGTACCAAAAGAAATGGTCGACTCTCAGTTGCTTCATGAGGTGGCATATGATGAAGAACTGGTAGTAGTGAAGCAAGAAGTCCAAGCTACACTGAAGGCACTGGCGAAAAACAAGGCTCCAGGAGCTGACAGAATACCCACTGAGTTGTTTCAACAAACAGATGCAGCCCTGTACATGCCCACTCCACTATGCAAAGAAATTTGGAAGCTAGGTACCTGGCCAACAGACTGCAAGAGATGCATGTTTGTGTCCATTCCAAAGAAAAGCGATCCAACAGATTGTGGACGTTATCAAATGTAAATCATAGTATTAGTAAATATGGTAAACAAACAGACAAACTATCTACTCCACAGTGAATATGACATTCTATCCCCAGGAGATCTAGTGAGTTTATGATGTTGTTGTTAGGTGCTGTTGAGTCAGTTCCAACTCATAGAGACCCTGTGTACAACAGAAAGGAACAGTGCCCAGCCCTGGGCCTTTCTCATTGCTATGTCTGAGCCCACTGGTGCAGCCACTGTCTCAATCTGTCTCATTGAGGATCTTTGTCTTTTTCACTGACCCTCTACTTTACCAAGCACGATGTCTTTTTCCAGGGACTGATTCCTCCTGATAATATGTCCAGAGGACGTGAGACCAAGTCTTGCCACCCACCTTTCTAAGGAGCATTCTGGCTGTACTTCTTCCAAGACAGGTGTGTTCATTCTTCTAGCAGTCCTTGGTATATTCATTATTCTTCACCAACAACATAATTCAAGTTTCAGTTCTTTTGTCTCCCTTATTCATTGTCCAGCTTTAGCTGCACATGAGGCGACTGAAAATATCATGGCTTGGTTCAGGCACACCTTAGTCCTCAAAGTGACATCTTTGATTTTTAACACTTTAAAGAGGTCTTTTGTAGCAGATTTGCCCAACAAAATATGTCATTTGATTTCTCGAAGTCTGCTTCCATGGGTGTTGATTGTGGATCCAAGTAAAATGAAATCCTTGGCGACTTCAGTATTTTCTCTCTTTATTGTGATTTTTTTATTGTTCCAGTTGTGAGGATTTTTGTTTTCTTTATGTTGAAGTGTAATCCATACTGAAGGCTGAAGTCTTTGATCCTCATCAGTAAGTGCTTCAAGTCCTCTTCACTTTCAGTAAGCAAGGTTGTGTCATCTGCATGTCTAGGCTGTTAATGAGTCTTCCTCCAATCCTGGTGCCCCTTCTTCTTCATAGAGTCCAGCTTCTTGGACTGTATGGATTATATGTTTTTTTAAAGACACTGAGTTTTTGGTAATTTACTATGGCAGCCCTAGAAAATGAATACAGAGCCCTTCACCAAGGACAAGTCAAGTTAGCACCAAAAATGCTCCTGTAAGGGTAGCCACGTAACATGAGACATGGCAGTTTTTAAAAAGTATGAAGTAAAACTTTCAGCTTTGACAAAGAAAGGGCTCCTCTAAGTCCAAGTTCTAAGTCCATTGCTGTTGGGTCAATTCTATCTCATAGCGACCCTAAAGGACAGAGTAGAATTGACCCATAGGGTTTCCAAGGAGTGGCTGGTAGATTCGAACTGCTTGAATAAGTATTGTGAAAAAATACAACCCTGACACACAACTTTTCTGAGCTTAGTATTAAAACAAAACAAAAAAAAAGTCGCTATTGAGTGGATTCTCACTCATAGGGACCCTATAGGACAGAGTAGAGCTTCCCCACAGGGTTTCCAAGGAGCGACTGGTAGATTCAAACTGCAGACCTTTTGGTAGCAGCCAAATGCATAACCACTGCACCACCAGTGTCTTTCAAATCAGCTATAGGCTGATGATCTCCAAATTCTTAGAACCCAGAAAACTACTCTACCTCAGAGTGGTATCCACAGCTGGGAACTGTTCTCCACACTTGGATGACCTCAGACATCCAAATCTAACATGTACAGAAAAAAATCTTTTGGTCATTTTCTCAAGCTTGTTCCTCCATGGTTTTCCACATGGTAGAGAATGGCTCTGGTGACCATGCGCTCATGGTAGCCTGAATTCTAGAAGTCACCTTTGATTCTCCATTCCCCTCATCCCATACGTCTGATTGACCAGCAATTCTTGGCAGCTCAAGCTCCAAAGTACACCTCAAGCCTGCCCACTGTTCCCACCTGCACTACCACCATCACTGCTCACCCTGACCACTGCAGAAGCATCCTGACCGGTCCTCTGTATTTGCTGTCTTCAAGTTCTCCTGGGCTACAGTTAATTCCTGGGACACATTCTTTCTGAAGACCATTGAACAACAGAAGTAGAAGGGCCTTTAGTTGTATGCTACCTCCTCCGCTTGAGCTGCATGCCCCTCAGAAATCACTTTTCAGTGTGCAGTCTATAATGTCTCTATCCCAATTTCCTGTCTTTGGCCGCACTGCTTTGATAGCGTGCATGCATATGTGCTTCAGGGGTCATGTAGGCAGATGCTTGGAGGAATTTTTCTTAGTACAATCATGGTTGTGTGCCATCAAGAGATTCTGACTCATATCAACCCTGTATGACAACTTAGAACTGCCTCACAAGGTTTCCTAGGTTGCAGTCTTTATGGCGCAGCCCTGGTGGCACCATGGTTAAGAGCTTGGCTGCTAACCAAAGGGTGGACAGTTCGAATCCACCAGTTGGTTATTTGCAGAAAGACATGGCAGTCTGCTTCTGTAAAGACTTATAGTCTTAGAAACCCTATGGGGCAGTTCTACTCTGCCCTATAGGGTCACTATGAGTCGGAATTGATTCAACAGCAACTGGTTTGGATTTTGTTTGGTTAGAATCTTTATGGGAGCCCATCTCCAGATCTTTTCAACCCCTGAGCTGGTGGGTTCCAACGGCCCACCTTTCAGTTAGCCAAGCACTTAACCGTTGCACCTCCAATACTTAACTCTGCACGCGAGAGGGCCCTCTCCTGACGTCTCCCATCTCCTCACCCCGCACACCTTGTCGTTGTCCTTGCTTCTAGACCCCACCCTCCCCTCTGGAGGCCCAACCCCCCCACGCCCGCCCCACACCCGGGCCGCTGGGCGGGGCCGGCAGCCATGTTCCTCGCCCTCCAGCCAGTTACTCCCGGAAGCGCCCGGAGGGGTGGTGAGGGGCCCGGGCAGGTGGCCCGCCTTAGAGCGGATGGTGTTTGTGCTGCTTTCCCTGCCGTGTTTTCTGAAAGGTAGGAAACTCCGGCAGGTGGGTGGAGGGACCCGCTCCCAGACTGAACAAGCCCGGCCCCTCGAAGGTGTGGAGGGAAGGCGCCAGGAGTGCGGTTCCCAGTCCCAGCATCCCGTGGGCTGTAGAGGTTGGGGAGTCCGGACGTTGGGTTAGCAGCTGGCATCGCCCCCTCCGGCGTACCCCGTCCCGAGTGATCCCCAGGGGCGGACGCGGTGCGGGGCCGGGCGGACGCAGGCACTGTAAGGGCTGCGAGAGGGAGCCTCTGGCCCGGGAGACACAGCTGGTCCGCGAAATTTCATCCCCATGGATTTGCGGGGGGGGGGGTCCAGCCGCGGGATCCAGCTGCGGAGTGCCCTCGGGCCTGAGGGCTTGAAGGGCTTGGGGAGAAAGGCCGTGTCCAGGGCTGCGCCAAGGTCCCTCCTCTGCCCGGGGCTTGTTTGCGGGCCAAGCTGGGTGATGGGCTCCTGCCCCCCCGCCCCCCACCTGCTCCCTCTGCCGGGGGGGAAACCAAGGCCCAGAGTTCGCCCGGGGGGGTGAGACTCCAGACTGAGGACGGGGCACTCGCCCCCGTTCGTCGTCCCACCCCCACCAGACTCCGTAGGGTGCCAGGGGCGGGGAGAGAGCGATCCCCCGCCCAAGGCCCCGCTGCCCCTTACTGTTTTGGGCGCTGTGCCTGGGAGGCTGAGGCACCCCGCGCCCACGCCCGGCTGGTCTACTCTCGGGGCTGGGGCGTCGGCGCGGCCCGGGCCCCACCTGGAAAGGAAGGGGTCCTGGGAATCTGTGGGGCAGCGCGGGAATCCTACTCCTTGTGGAAGCAGCAGCGATTCAGTGTCTGTTAACAGTGTGGATGCCGGGTCCCGCTCCCCTCTGGGTGGCGGGGTGGGGGTAGCAGGAAGGGGTCCTGAGCGCCCATGTTGTTTGTTAACTTAAACGTTTGTGCGGCGCTGTGTAGCGGTAGCTGTGGACGGGGTCTCTGGTGCTGAGGGGATTTGAGGGTTCCTCAAACTGGTGGGATTTGGAGCCTCTACCCTGGTGGCAGTGGGTTCAGTGGGTTACCCTGGTGGCGTAGTGGTTAAGTGCTAAGGCTGCTAGCCAAAAGGTTGGCAGTTTGAATCCACCAGGCGCTCCTTGGAAACTCTGTGGGGCAGTTCTACTCTGTCGTATAGGGTCGCTATGAGTCAGAATTGACTCGATGGCAACAGGTGTGGTTTTTTTTTTAGGTTGGAGATTAGGTGTCTCTCGGGCTGACATTTGAAGGTCTGGAGCTGACGGTTTATGAGGGTTTGTAAGGTTTTTAAGCGCTCTGGCCATGGGCACCAACCCGATCTTCCAGCCCCTGCGGACGGACCGCCCCCCCCGGGGGGGGATTGGCTGCTCTGGGACCCTGAGCCCAGAGGGCAGTGAGAAGCTGACAAACGTGAGTGATACCCTGCAGGCTCCAGTCGGCGGGGCAGCCCTGCTCACACGGTCTCAATACGGGTAGTCGGCTTCGTGCCTGGGGGGTGGTTTCCGAATGTTTCCTCGTGCCCCCCCCCCGTGCGGGGCGACAACTCTCCCCTGGGTGGGGACCTAGTAGAGGCCTGCAGGGCATCAGGGTGTGGAGGGGCAGAGCTTGGGCGGGGAGGGCGCGGCCCTGCAGGTTCCTGTACATGACCACGGCAGGGGGCTGCGGGTCCTGAAGGCTGGGCCTGGTCGAGGACCCACTAGGTCTCGCAGAAGGAGTGGGTTAGGATAATCATAGCATTAATGGGAGTATTGAGAGAGCGCCCTGGGGCGTTGGGTCCCTCGGGAAGAAAAGCTTCTGCTGTCGCCACTGGAGCGGTACCCAGGTCGTCCCGGCTTAGGTCCAGGAGGTTCCCATGCTCGGAGGGTCTGGTGGGCAGAACAGAACCGGCGGTGCGCACGCCCTCTCGCGGCCTTGCGCCGAATCGCTGAGGTTCAGTGTCAGGTGATTCTAAGCCATGGTTTTGGAACTCAATAGTGAAGCAGAGCAAATAAATGATGCAGTGCCTTGATGGGACCGGTGGAGACAACAAGAAGCAAAGCACAGCTGAAACTTCAAAATTCCACTGAGTGTTAGTAGGATTTGGAGGGAGAAAATAGACGGAGAGTCGAGAGGCCCAGAGATGCAGAAGGGTTAGAGGATTAGGGGTTAGGGTTTGGTGTTAGGGGTTCAGGTTGGGGGGTTAGAGGTTTGGGAGTTAGGTTTAGGGGTATAGGTTTTAGGTGGCTGGGGGTTGGGGTTAGGGCTAGGGTTACTAGGCTAGGGCACAAGTGGTTTAGGGTTATGGTTAGGGTTAGAGTAAGGCTGAGGTTGATTCCCAGTCTTGTGTACCGTCTCTTCCTTCACCAGAGTTACCACATATCTGTCGTCTGGTTGGAAACCCTGATGGCATAGTGGTTAAGACCCACCAGTGCTAACCAAAGGTCTGCAGTTCGAATCCACCAAGCGCTCCTTGGAAACTCTATGGGGCAGTTCTAATCTGTCCTATAGGGTCTCTATGAGCTGGAATCGACTCGACGGCGGTGGGTTTGTTTTTTTTGGTTATTGTTTAGTTAGCTTTTCTCTACCCACTCTCCGTCTGCCTGGTGAACATCAAGGATTGTTTCTGTGCGTAAATGTTTTCATGAGTTTTTATGATAGTGGTCTCTTAGTGTATATGTCGTTTTGTGATTGACTTAGTCAGCATGATGCGCTCCAGATTCATCCATGGTGTGAGATGTTTCGGAGATTCATCATTGGTCTTCATTGTCGTGTAGTGTTCCACTGTGTGTATGTACCGTAGTTTGTTTATCCATTCCTCTGTGGACGAGCACTGAGGTTGTTTCCATCTTTTTGCTACTGTGAATAATGTCGCAGTGAACACGGGTGTGCATATGTCTATTCCTGTGACTGCTCATGGAAACCCTGGTGGCTAGTGGTTAAGTGCTACGGCTGCTAAGAAAAAGGGTTAGGGTTTGAGGTTCGGGATGTTAGGGTTAGGGTTGTTAGAGTTCTGGTTGTTAGGGTTTGGGGTTAGGGGTTGGGGTTAGGGTTTTGGGGTTAGGGTTTTGGGGTTAGGGATGTTAGGGTTAGGGTTGTTAGGGTTTGGGTTAGGGTTTTTTGGTTGGGGTTAGGTGTTAGGCTTAGGTTTAGGGTTTGAGGTTACAGTTTGGATTTACAGGTTAGGTGTTAGGGGTTGCAGTTTGGGGTTTACAGTTTTGGGGGTTTAGGGTTTTGGGGTTTAGTCATTAGGGTTTGGGTTAGGTGTTAGGGGTCAGGATTTAGATTTAGGGTTGGGGTTGGTGTTGGGTTTGTTTGGGATATGTGGTTTGGGGTAAGAGGGTGGGTGTTAGAGGTTTGGGGGTTAGAGATTGAGGGAGTTAGAGGGTGAGGGGTTAGAGGGTGAGGGGGTTAGAGGTTGAGAAGATTATAGAGTGAGGGAGTGAGAAGGTGAGGGTGTGAGGGGGTGAAGGTTAGGGTTTAGGGTTAGAGGGTTTAGGCTTAGGGTTCAGAGGCTTAGGGTTAGGGGATTAGGGTTTCAGAGTTCAGAGGTTGGGGTTGGTGTTGTGGTTAGGGTTAGAGAGTTAGGGTTAGAGGGTTAGGGTTGGAGGTTTAGGGTTAGAAGATTAGGGGTATGGTTTAGAGGTTTAGGGTTAGGGGTTAGGGCTAGGGTTTAGGGGTTCAGGTTTAGGGGTGTGGGATGGGTCTGGGGTAAGGTTTTAGGGTTTAGGGTTAGAGGGTTATGTTTAGGGCTTAAGGCTTAGAGTTTAGGGTTTTAGGACTTAAGGTTTAGGGCTTAGGGCTTAGAGCCTAGGGTTTAGGACTTAAGGTTTAGGGTTTAAGGCTTAGAGTGAGGGTTAGGGCTGGGGGCTGGGGTTAGGGTTTAGGGTTTAGTGTTAGGGTATTAGGGTTAGAGGGTTAGATGGTTTAGCGTTTAAGTTTAGGGTTTAGGGGTTGGGGTTAAGGGTGTTAGTGTTTAGGGTTTTGGCATTTAGGGTGTTAGGGTTGAATGTGTTAGGGCTAAGGGTGTTAGGGTTTTGTGTGTTAGGGTTTTAAGTGTTAGGGTTTACAGTTTAGGATTAGGCTTAGACCCATTCTTAGGTTTAGGGCTAGGGATTTGAGGTTTAGGGTTTGGCGTTGGGTTTGGGGGTTGGGGTTAGGTTTAGGGCTAGGATTAGAGGGCTAGGGTTAGAGGGTTAGAGTTAGAGGGTTAGGGTTTCAGGTTAGGGTTAGAGGGTTAGGGTTCGAGTGTTAGGGTTAGGGTTAGGGTCGTTAAGGTTAGGGTGGTTAGGGGTTAGGTGTTAGGATTTAGGGTTTAGGGTATAGGGGTTAGAGTTTGAGTTAGGGTTAGAGTTTAGGGCCTTGGGGGTTAGGACCTAAGGGCTTAGGGTCTTAGGGGCTTTGGGACTTAGGGCTTAGGGGCTAGAGTTAGAGGGCTAAGGCCAGAGGGCCAGGGTTATGGTTTGATTCCTGGTTGGCAATTTTTTTCCTTCAATATTTTGTATAAGTCATCCCATTACCTTCTTGCCTCCATGATTTCTGCTGAGTAGTCCAAGTTTATTATTATTTACTCTCCTTTTTTGGTGACTTCCTTTATCCCTAGCCTCTCTTAAAATTCTCTTTATGTTTGATTTTGGCAAGTTTGATTATTATATGTCTCGGTCACTTTCTTTTGAGATCACCTTATGTGGAATTTGATGAGCATCTTTCATGATATCAGGGAAGTTTTCTGCCAACAAATCTTCAACAGTTCCCTGTGTATTTTCTGTTAGCCCTCCCTGTTCTGGTACTGCAATCACTCATAGTTATTTCTCTTGATAAAGTCCCACATGATTCTTTGGATTTCTTCATTTAAAATTCTTTTATCTGGTTTCTTTTCAAATATATTGGTCCCAAGAGTTTTATCTTCTATCTCAGTAATTCTGCCTTCCAGTTCTTCAGTTGTGCTCTTCTTACTTTCTATCGAGTTTTCTAACTCTGTAATTTTATTGTTAATCTTCTGAATTTCTGATTGCAGTCTCTCTATGGTTTCTTGCAGCTTATTAAATTTTTAATTATGTGCTTGAGTAACCTTTTTAATTTCTTCAGCTGCTTTTTCTTTGTGTTCCTTGGCTTGTTCTGTATGTTGCCTCATTTCCTTCCTGATATCTTTGAGAGTTCTGTATATTAATCTGTTGTATTCTGTATCCGGTAATTCCAGGATTGCACCTTCATCGAGAAGATTCCTTGAGTCTTAGTTCTGAGAGCTTGTTGAAGCAATCATGGGTCAGCTTCTTTTTTTTTATTTTAATAATTTTTATTGTATTTTAAGTGAAAGTTTACAAATCAAGCCAGTCTCTCACATAAA